>NC_087168.1:22504649-22517149 GCF_035594125.1 Scylla paramamosain
ATTAAAAAGTTACGTTAAGTTACCTAAATTTATTCTAACCCTGACCTTACCTTCCCTGTGGTGGTGATCTTCCTTCCTGCCTCCTCGTCACTATGGCTGGCTGTCTAGCACCTTCTCACAGCCAAACTTTTCTTTATTTTGCTTGTTTTCACCCACTGCTGCCTTCGGGTGTCCACTGCTAGAGCCCAGGCCTTCCTCATTACCAACTAAACAAGGTTTAACTCATGGGTAAGCCTTGGCAGCCACTGTGTAGGCGTGGTTACACACACACAAAAAAAAAAAAAAAAAAACACACAGTCTGTCAGGCTGGGAGTTGAAACAGACGCGTATAAACACCACCCATAGACGCGACACACTAACTGGTTAACTTCAGTCAGCGTTGCCAGCGTTGCCAGATTGTTTTGGCCATATTATCTTACTACACAGGTTGAAATTATTGTACTTCTGGTAAAATTATCGTACATATGTAATTATTCCAAATATTATGCAAAACTGCATAGAGAGAGAGAGAGAGAGAGAGAGAGAGAGAGAGAGAGAGAGAGAGAGAGAGAGAGAGAGAGAGAGAGAGAGAGAGAGAGAAAGGTGTGTGTGTGTGTGTGTGTGTGTGTGTGTGTGTGTAATGGAAAAAAACAACAATACCCTTAACAAACAAAACACTCTCCTAAATACATAGTCGCATACGTTGTCAGGGTATATGCAACAGTGAATGTTAAGTAATTCTCTCTCTCTCTCTCTCTCTCTCTCTCTCTCTCTCTCTCTCTCTCTCTCTCTCTCTCTCTCTTAAATCAATTGATTTTACACAACTTTACTGTAAGCACTTCCTACTAATAATTCTTACAGTTTATCGAAGAAAACTCTGATGCGTATGAAACCGTCTTGTCTTTTTTGGGGGAAGGATTCAGAAATTCTGGCAGCCCTCATTGTGGCAGGAGACGTCATAATGAAACAAGTATCCGGTCCTTATTTCAACTCAGTGAGATGCGTATGAAACTGACCATGGCACGTGATAAGAGAAAGAAACACATAAATGATACATGGAACTGAAGATATTTAGAAGTGTGTAGAGAGAATTTCCACAGCGTGAGTTAAGAGATCCTTTAGGTAGTTTAGGAGCTGAGGGGATGCGAGAAACTTCCTAAACTCTCACCTTATCTACATTTCCATTTCCTTTGCACTGAGAGTCGGTGAATCGGTCCCCTTGGTTAGTCTTCACTACTCTGCTACCACGTAAGGATTGATGCCTATAACGCTTCGTAGATAATTCTATCTTTCGTTTTATGTGCACCGCTGAGAATTGCAAGTGTGGTTGACTGATATTGATCACTAAGAAGTTTGTGGAGAAGATAAAGAAGAGAAGGATTACTAGTCTGATTAACATAATTCGTAATAAGAAAATAAATATTGCAAGGTTGATGTAAATTCCTGATAAGTTATTGAAAGAAGAAGAAGAAGGTTAATAAAAAAAAACTCCTAGGAAGTTATTGAAAGTGAAGAAAAGAACTGCAAAGAGATTTCATGAACGCACGTCAAATTATACGGTGTGACGTCATTGCACATACAGAATCTTACTTCAAGAAATCATGACATACACTGACTGACAAGGGCTAGTTGAACAAGATAACGTGTATGATTATGCGATCAGAAATCCACAACTTACTTATAATTATAGCGACTCCACGTACCGTTCCTATTGTAACAATACGTCCCTAGGAACTACGGTTGATGTGGCTGTACAGGAGTCCCTTAGTGGTGGTGGTGGTGGCGAGTGTGTGGATGAAGACAGTATGGGCTAAAACTGACTCTTATCCACAACGGAAGCACTTCACTGTCTATGGTATGTATAACTCTTTCACTATAATCTTGTATCTGGGTCGGAAGGAAAGTGGTTTTGTCTGGTAATGATAAGTGCATTGAAATTAAAGTGAATTTGTGAGAAACGATGGGTTAGATACTTTTTTTTTTTGTTTCATGGAGAATATTTCGTTGTTCAGTAGTAGTAGTAGTAGTAGTAGTAGTAGTAGCAGTAGTAGTTCTTTAAATACTGCATCAATGGGATGGCAAACAATCTATACCCAAAACCTAAACTGTTCGTGTCTCTCTGATCAAACAGGATGTCAAAACGCCAAGACTCAACTCCAGAATATAAGGGTCGGTTACCTTAAAAACAAAATAGGAGGATTTTTCATTGGACTCAGCGGCACGTACTCCCGGACCGAGACCAGTTTTGTGACCAGTTCATCGCCGGTGTGCATGCTTCCCCCTGACGTGCTCTTCCGTGCCCTGCCTGCGCCTAAGACAAGAGATCAGGTCACTCTAACATTTCACCCGTTTGAAGATCCAGAACTAGCATCTGGAAAGGGCAATTTAACTGGCATTGAAGTGGATAATGCAAAAGAACAAGTACGAAGTAGCGAAAAGAAAACGGGCAATGTGACATGTGACTTCAGCCTCAGTGATGTGCTCGAACTTCAGATGTCTGGGTACGGCTTCATCTCATGCCAGGGTGAGTAAGTTAAGTTTGGCATGCATATCATTGCTTCATCATAATCTGGTGCCGTGTGATTAATGTTTATTCCTCCTATTCAGTTAATGTCATCCATCTCCAACGAGCTTCTATATCACTGGTTCTCAATCTTTTCTAAGTGGATGCACCATTCCTGGAGCCTTTGAAAAATTCGTGTGTATACCCTCGCGCCTACGACGATTGATTACAGGAAACTACGTGAAAATTTCACATTTTCTCCAGTCTTCTGACTGAAAATATATAAATGAAAGTACTAGGTCTATTCTGAATATACGCTATTGCTACTCAATCATGAATAATGTAATTATTATATAGATGCTAAATGTATACTATGTAAAACAAAATGCTACTGATCAAACCTCAGATATCAATTCAAATGAATTTCTTACCAAACACAATTTCTTCCTAAAACACCTTTACCTACTATGTAGTCGTACATAAAACTGGCCACATCATGTCCTGAAACATATTTTCCTTCTGTGCACTCTTATACACACTGGCCATGTCATGTACTACGCCTCCTGGGGAAATTCCGCCCAAGCAGGTAAAAGGACTTGTTACTCGGGATTCCTTGTTTCGGTAATCGGGACCTGTTGGGAACTCTCCTTTCTCTCAGAACTGTCCAAGGCCAAAAATATTATGTAGTTTTCTCTCATCTGAGCCGACATCCAAAGGTCAAAAAATAATTTCCTTATATATATATATATATATATATATATATATATATATATATATATATATATATATATATATATATATATATATATATATATATATAATTTTTTTTCGTGGTTTTCGGTCTTCTCTCATAAAGACTGTTTCCAAAGCCAAAAATATTTAATTTTCTCTCATTTGTTTTTCCAAAATTTCTCATTCGTTTTTTTTTTTTCGTATAAGAATTGTTTCCTAAAGCCAAAGATGCTGCTCTCATAACTTTTTAATACTTTTTTTCTTAAACTTTCTGTCAATGTTAAAGTTATTTACTGTGCAACATAGCTCTAATACGATATATCCTTCTATGCCAGGTGATGCTGCTGCCAGTAAGCTGTGGAGGGAGTGGCAGGAGGAAGTCAGGATGGTTGAGGAAAAGGCTGCCCGCACAAAGACTGTCATAATTACCGGTGTAGCTTGCGGTGAGTACTGATGGAGTCCCAAAGTTGACAAGATATAATTTGTAAAGCATAGTTATAAAAATCCACATTGTAAACTTATAATAGCAAAATCAAGCACTGATAGGTGTCCCTTTATTGCTGCTATGCTTTCAACATGCAGAAAGATAAGTGATATATGCATAACACCAAATATCACAGAAAAGTAAGTGATATGGTCAAATGTTTCAGGAACGGGCGCAGTGGTAGTTGCATTCTTGGCGTGTATCATGTACCGCATTTGCAGTGGAGGTCCTGCTCCCTACCAGTCTGGACGCAGACCCTCCAACACTTCTGGAATGCGAACTGCCTCCACTACCTAATAACCACCCTTAGTCCCCGCCCTGGACGGTCTTGCATGATGCTTAACCTTTGACTGCTGTGGCTTCTCAAGTTTAATAAATTTTGTTTATCTTGCAAAGCAGAACTTTTTAAATAGGAAAATGAATTACAAGCTTTTAAAAATATGTACTTCCTGCCTCATCTCCTGATCTACTTTGTAGAATGTACAGTTACTACTTATGGGTTTGTGATTTCTTGAACTGTTGTATATACAGACTATGTGTGAAGACTCTTGAGTTACAGAAGGTAGCTAATAATGAGAGCACTATGCTAAAACCATACATACTGACAGGTTAAGAAAAAATGCAGTAAAGACTGACTTTATTGCATACACTGATTTCACCTGAAAGCTTAACCTTAATGGCACATACTGAAAACCAAGAAACATTAAAAAAGTACCACAAGTTTTCTCAACTGATAACTAAAAATGTGAAAAAAATTATGTAAAACATAAAAATGGAATGTGGCATAATATTGTATTCCAATTGCCATTACCAGCTGGTTTTGTTTCCCTTATCAAAAATTGATCCATGCAAACAAACAGTAAAAAAATGTAAATGTCTACAGTATATAATTAAATAAACTTCCTAGAGCTGAAGACTAGAGGAGAAATTTTTGGAAATAATAAATAACAATGGGAAAACAACAAAATACACTACTGCTAATACTACTTTCATTCACTGGACAGCTACACGGTCATAATTAATTAATCCCAAAGTAACATTTAGGCAGAATGTAATTATCTTAATATCAATGAACTCTATACTATTCTTATTTTTAAGGCACACTTAGCTTACGCATACTGATTTAGCATGGCAAGATGCTCTTCAATTTCACAACAGGTAGATGAGTGTGTGTGTGTGTGTGTGTGTGTGTGTGTGTTCAAAAAGTGACTCAATATCACCTGTGCGAGGTTTACTGATTTGTCTCCCAATCTAAATAAGGTTTGGAGAAGAGAGCAATAACTTATTAGGAGGCTAAAGCAAACAAAATGTTGGCATAATGTAAAGTATTCAAAATTGCATATTATATCTAGTACATAATACATTGGGCATGCAAATATTGGCATGTATTCTGGAGGTAACTGAGGAGATACACTCCCTTATAAAGGACTCAACATTTGGTTTATGTGATCACTGATCATGAAAATAAGTGATTAACAAATTGCTCTCTTGTTGCTCACACACAAAATCTATGGAAATTTACATAGGTAGATATTCTCAATTCAGAATACGATATGAATCAACTACTGGGTCAGTTTTTAATAACAGCCAATATCAAATAATATTATATATAAGAGAAACTCCATGCTAACAATATAAGATGTAAGCCCTGACTTTAAATGCCTCCTCCTTACAGGCGGTAAAGGCAAAACTTCTACTGTAATGAGTGTGTTTGGTTTCTTGCACTTACGTTGTAAACATAACATTTAATGGTTTAAGGAGAGGAAAAAAAAAAGAAAAAAAAAAAGACATATCTCTGGCTCCCAAAATTTGAAAAGAATGACATCACAGTAATTATTAAAAAGACAAAACTTGGTAAAAACAATGACCTGGATCAGTCCTGGCAGTGGTGATCAACTTAACAGTAGACCTGCTTTTAGATTTGATTGAGGAGCAGTCCATAAAATCTGATTTGCAAATATGGAAGACAATATGCAGCATTAGAGACAGTATAAAAAAGACTTCTCAGAATATATTTGCAACAAAGATGAAGAATTAATTTACAGAACATCCAAATATTTGGCAGCCCTACTTTGCATCTGCTGTTACAATTATGTATTTCTGAAGAAAATAACAGTTCAAATTACAGGAAACATTCAAAATATCAAATCATCATCCACCTTTAAGTTGATATGCAATAAAGTAAAGCTGTCTTGTAGCTTTTCCAACAAAGCTACTAATGTAATACTTCCTACATAGATTCAAAAGAGAGAGTCATGGGAAAATGTTCAAGATTACTTTAAAACAAACTGGCCATACTTTTCAAATATAAAAACTAACGCATGAAGTAAGGTTAGAGGAACACACAAGCAGTGTTCACTCTTACTTCATCTGCCTTTGTGTGATGGACATGAAGCTTGTGAAGTAAGATTAAAGGAACACAAGGCCAGCATTCACTCCTACTTCAACTGCATTCATATGATGAGCAATGGTCTTACTACAGCTTCTATTTCTAGCCACAACTTCATCCAGTCAATACCCAGACAATATTCCTAATAAGGTGGCTGTGGTAAGGTTCAATTATGATTAATATGTGAAGCAATTATTCACCTCTCTTTAAGGTTCCTTCATATTCACTTCTCTCACAAATAAGGTCCTTTGCATGACACAGCACTGGAGGCTTAGGGTCTGAGTGTTACCCAGTGAATTATGGTTTAGTCTAATGGTAGAATTTATATGATGCTGCTTTCTAACTTTAAGATGATGTCAGTACTTACATACAGCATCATGGTTATATTAAAACTCCAAAGTACATAAATGAAACACAATTTAGACTATTTCAATCACCCTCATGTTCAATTTACTAAGCTCACCACAGAATTGAGTCTCCTACACAGTTCATATGCACATTTCAGGCATTATTTTGCACAAATGTTAATTATCATTGGTCTGCTTTGTGTTCTGGGAAAAATTCTAAGATACATCAATTAATTTTCTATACTTACAGGGTTGGTGCTGAAAAAATGCATCTCATCAAAATGCAGAGTGCTAAATTTAAGGCAAAATTGATCAGATCACCCAGTAAAGTGGTCCACTGGTACATTACCACAGAGCCATTTGAGCCACCTTTGGTTCATGCAGTACTGAGCAGGTGTGGGACTCAGGCAAGGCTCTGTGAAGTCTTTGGTGGGGCGGAGAAGGATATTAGACTCCTTACCTAAACCCATGAGGTGCAGGTTTAACTGTGACTATAATTGGTTCATAACAGTGCTATGGTTAAAGAATTATGATAACCATTTGGAAAATTTATATATAAAAAGCAAATGCAATGTGAAGTTACCAATATCAATGAGTCATCTTTAGTAACTTCCCTTTTTATTCCTTAGAGTATTGTGTCAATATTCCACAAAGACACAGCATTCTCCTTCTACTGCCTCAACTGAATCCTACTTGTTCTGTCTGGTTCTAAACATACAATAGTCAAAGTCTGGGAGCTAGTTCTTAAACTTACACTTTTGACTAAGTACTTGTCATCCTTCTTCACATTCTTTAATTATGCTAAGTACTTTATTGTACTGTTAAAATGGCTATGCTAACAAGATGCCACCTTACTTCTTATCTTGAAGCTGGGCTTGCATTCTGGCCATCATTTCCTGCATCTTTCTGATCTGTGCCTCTTTCTCCTCCAGCTCAATTGCCATGCGATCTTTCTCCGGCCCAATTGATGAAGATGAGTTTCTGAAATCGTAATTCAAACTCATTATTTTTATTACAAGTTACAGATCTAATTTATTTGCAGGTGGTGTAAACATGTGGAATGGCAGCTGATCTAATTTCCAGTAAAGACTCAAGGGGATGGAATAGCAAATTAGTATCAATGTATTGTTAATTCTTTTACTTGTTACTTTCAGCTATATTCAAAAGTTAAGAGGCACAGTACTTACATGAGTTTGCTGGATGATGATAGACCATTTCCATTTGGTTGTGCATTGTTGGCAGCCAAAGTGTTGGTGTTGGAGGAAGACATGGGAGGAGCTGCACCACCCTTGGCCAGCCTCTCTGACCGGTAGTTCTCATAGTGAACATCCTGGGTTACTTCAGTCAGGTCCTGCATGTGGGTACTACAAAAGATATCATTGTCAGATGCTACTCATTCATTAACCAAAGTTAAAAAGACCAGAATAGGATCAAATGAGAAAGTAGTCAAGTAAGCAAATAAAGACAAGGTAAGGTTGCCAAGGATGACTCACCCAAGTAAGCATCGCAATTTGATAAAATCACAATGGCTTGGATTCTCTACTTCAATGACACCCCAGGGGTATTGCCGCCCTCGCACCTTCTTGCCTCCCACGTCTAGCACAGTTGTTGAGCCCACTACCGCAAATGGCACCGCTTCCTTCAGTTGCTTCACCTAAAACATGAGCATCAGATGGGCAATGGTCAATATTTTCCTTGACTGTACAAACAAAACAAAAATATAAATGAAAACCAAATTGAGGAATTAAGGAGAGTGAGTGACATTACTGATGAAGATGTAACCACCACATCACCAAGTATCCTCCCTTCCCAGACTGGCTACGTGCTCACCTGTTCCTTGTAATCTTCCTCCTCGTCAGTGTCACAGTCAGGTAAAGGATAAATGTGGATCCCATTTTCCTCAATTTCATCCAAGACCTGTGAGGGCACAAAAAAACTTTCATGTCATTTTGTATTTCATTCTAACAAATAATTACTCAAACCTCCAGTATAAATTCAGAAAAACTCCACTTCCAATTTCTTATCAGTGATTAACCATTAGTGAGCAAATGACCTTGTGCTCACCTTGCGTTTGAGCTTGGCCACCTCCTGCTTGGTAAGGGTGTCTGCCTTGGCCAGCACTGGCACAATATTCACCTTGTTATGGAGTTGCTTCATGAACTGGATGTCCAATGGTTTCAATCTAATAAGAATTACTAAATCAATTTGAGAACACCCACACAAGAATTAAGAAGTGTTGGCATACTTGAGCAATGCAGGAAGGATTATGCAATTTGTTGTGCTGCTTCATTTGTTGGAAAGACAACCAACAGTATAGAAAAAACATACACAATAAAGCCTTAGAAATCCCTCACAATGACTCACCCATGGCCAGCAGGATTAATGAAGTAGAAGCAGCAGTGGACTCTGTTGTCAACAATGTGGCGACGGTTGAGGCCAGACTCGTCCTGAAGGTAGCGCTCAAACTGGTCATTGATGTACTGGATAATAGACTGGAAGCTGAAATAAAGTTTCCAATTGGCTCAAGAGCAGTACTTACTTTTCTAACCTAATATTTCAAACACTTATACTATATACAGTCTAGCTATACTCATAACCTTCATTTTCTTGTTCTCACTCTGACTGGTCACTAATCTATAGTCAGTGGCAAAGACTGAGACAAAATTTGCCACCCGAGATGACAAAGACATGATAATAAGCCTCTCAATTTCTTCTAACTCCTCTTTCTCTCTCACATTCTTCAGTGCTCTACCCTCCCAATGCATCTACCACACTCATATATACTCTTGATCATCTCACTTTGTCTTGATGCTGATGCGGAAACACATGCTTACCAATCTGTGTTGTCAATTGCATCCCCGTACCCCGGAGTGTCCACCACAGTCAGCCGCACCTTCACACCTCGCTCCTCAATCTCCACCGTTGATACATCAATCTTCACAGTTTTTTCGATGTTTTCTGTTGATGCAGAGCTCAAAATGAACATGCATCTTAAGCTACAATTGTGAATTCTAAGCTTACACACTAAGGAAACTGTACAGCTGTTATATTTCACTCAACATGAAACAAGGCAAGTGAAACTGATACAAACAATGCTTATAAATATTCAAGTTTTAAAGTCAAAATACCAAATAAAAAAATTAAAAAAAAGATGGAAAAGATACCTTGAGCAGAAGAAACCACTCTGTCTGGGTAGAGGTCAGTCAGGAAGAGGGTGTTGATGAGTGTTGATTTGCCCAGCCCACTTTCACCTAAGTGTGGATTAGTAGACAGAAGAATAAATCTACTGCTTGCATTGTCTTGATTTTATGATTGGAAGAGATAAAAATAAATGCTTTACTAGTATCTTGATTTTACAATTGGCAGACACAAGTTAAAATGAGTAGCTATCATCCCAACTATTTTCAATGGACTGGTATATCTGCAGGCTTGAGCCATCCTAGTATTTCAAATTCCTCTACTTGCTTGACTGGCCTGAGAAACAAGGCAGCTAAGATGACATAGTACTATACTGCTAAATAGACTGGCAAGAGTATCCGACTTTGACATTTCTGGATAATCCTTCCCTTGCCTAGTCACTGGTTGGAGAGGTCCCACCAGGTAAGAGAATACTGTGAGAATATATACCACACAGTAGCTGATAACTTACCCACAACCATAAGAGTGAACTCAAAGCCTCTCTTCACAGATTTGCGGTGGATTTGGTTTGGCAGGTTTGCAAATCCAACATATCCCGGCATGTCTGGATTACTGAACTGAAATTCAAGCGTTAGTAGATATGAGTTCTAACATCTATTAAAGCACAAGGCAAACAATAAACAGGCAGGGTATTATTAAGGAGATAGGCTTGGCCTCTTCTTTTCTTTTTCTTTCTAAAAGTATCCCTCACCTCTCCTTTGTCTATTTCTCCCTTTGCTTTTCACTTTTCTCCACAAGGTCTCTGAATGAAATGGATGAGTTTTTACTTCTTATACAGTAAGTAAAGCACTCAAACAAGAAATGGCACAAGTTCCCTATATCAGTGAACCGTGACCCCCTTGCCTCTATGCTATCACAATGGTAAAGTAAGGCAAGGAGCACACACTGGCAGGGGCAGACGGACGGACATTACCGCGGGAGAGTGAGTGGCGGAGGCAAGACTCGTGGTAATGTGTCTGAGCCAGCACTTAACCTCCCCGCACCTAACACACGCCACTCACACACTCCACACGCACTACACACACTCATACCGTATCAGTAGACATGGCGGAAGGCTTGAGATAGGATGAGGGAGATTACACTGCCTCGAAACACGAACTATGAGAGAGCAGGAGATGAATCACACAGTTGGCCTCCCATTTGTTGACAAACGCACCCTGCCTCTTCCTCACTCCTCTCACTCCGGAGTCAAATTAGAGTTTATAAACCCATAACAAAATCACATGCGGCTGGAAATTTATCTTTATTATTGGGATTGTGCCAAATTAATTATCACAGGCAGTAAAATAGCGACAAAATGCTGTATTTAGAGTGTTCTCGCATATTGCACGATGGATGCGAGATCTGGCATCAAGACGAGATGGGTGTGGCAGAGGCGCCAGACGTGACGGCCTCAATAACATACCACTGCCTCTACTATGCTAAGTTTATTTGCATACCTATACTAAAGGAAGTTAAAAGGCCTAGAGAACACTTGGATATGCAAAGGTAGTCACGTGTAAGTCAGCTGGCTTCTTGCAGCTTCCTCGTTTTCATAATCAGAACACGAGTATTGTTGAGGCATCACACAAACTAATTGCTAAAACCACTAATATAGAAGGGGTGTAACAACTACATTTCAGTATTACTCAATCATGAATATAAGAAAGACCTAACACTTCCACCTCAACTCAATGTAATCTTAATCAAGAGGACAGAAGAAACAGAGAGAAAGCTATGAAAGTTTCGCTGTGGTATTCCTGATAAAATAGACATCTAGTAGCATGCTAAGTAACTGCCCTAAGTAGGTTATGCAGGCTTTAGGTGGACACACACGAGGTATAGGACATGGAGCCACGTAGACCACACATAAGGATAGTTTGTTCTGCTCTTTAAGCTTGACTGATAAGGGGAGCTTAGACTACATAGATTGGAAGAGCGAGAACATGCAGTGGAAATAACATACATCAGACTAATCTATGAAAAAAAAAAAAAAAACGTAACTGGGAAAAAAAGTCAATGACATTTCATTCTTATCAGATATAAATTCAAAATGACCTTATCTGGCGCGCGCGCGCACACGCGCACACGCACGCACGCACGCACGCACGCACGCACGCACGCACACACACACACACACACACACACACAACGATTATGTCATGTATTTCCGTTACATTGAGAGAGAGAGGGAGATAGATAGATAGATAGATAGATAGATAGAGAGAGAGAGAGAGAGAGAGAGAGAGAGAGAGAGAGAGAGAGAGAGAGAGAGAGAGAGAGAGAGAGAGAGAGAGAGAGAGAGAGAGGAAAAAAGTGGTGCTCCTTGGTGCATAAATGGTCAGTGAGCCTTACCGGATTTTTCTTGACCTTGACACACCGCCCAGGGCTGACGGGGCTGTTAGGTGACCTCGGGCTGGGCAGGGGACTCATGTAAGGGGATGTGGATGATGACATGTCTTCTGCCCTGGAATATGCAACACCAGTATCATAATTACATCAACTGACTCCTTATGGGGCATGACAGTTAATTTATGTAACCTTAGATAGCATTGGACGATTGTATTAATATTATTTCATGCGTATTAATAAAACAACGAAAAACAGTACAAAAACAACAACTATGGGACACTATGTAATTACTGAACACAAAAAGTAATGGAAAAAAAAACAGATTAAGTGTAAGGCGTGTTTGGGGACAAGATGGGAGTGAGTTGCGCTAAAGAGAGAAGGGTTAAGATGTCACGGAGCTGAGCCCAGGCCGTGGTGACTCGTGAGCGACGAGAACCGGCTGGACGAGGTGGTGGTGTAACGCTGATACATACGCCGCTCAGGTGCCTTCTGAATCTCTCCACACCATGACGAAAGACTCCCTTCCCTCACCGAGAG
>NC_087168.1:22522149-22574649 GCF_035594125.1 Scylla paramamosain
GAAAAGAAAAAAAGGAAGAAAAAGAAAACAGGAAAAGAGAGAAAAAAACAAGGCCTCCATAAAAAAAAATGTGCACAGGAATCCAAACAGTTTACATTTTCTTGGTCGTTAACACTTATAAAAGATTATTTGTCTTTTTCCATTCTCCCTTCCTTCTTCCTCCTTCACAGGATATTTGTTTTTACCGCCCTTAGAGAGAGAGAGAGAGAGAGAGAGAGAGAGAGAGAGAGAGAGAGAGAGAGAGAGAGAGAGAGAGAGAGAGAGGTCTATAATATGCTCGACGTTACCATTATTATCTATACTATTTTTATTATTATGTGACGTTCTATTGCTATCCTTAGTTAAATTTCACCGATATTATGCCTTTCCTATGTTAGGTCAGCTCATATTTAGGTTACGTTGCGTGAGGCAATGTTAGGTTTAAGTTTAGGTTAGTTTAGTATCGGTTAGGTTAGGTCAAGTATTCTTTCTCCAGTTTACGAAGCCAATCAGACCGTTGACGTTAAGCAAGAAGCATGAGGCGGGTCTGAGGTCCTCGGAATGTGACTGGGAATTCTTTGGGATGAGAGGCAACTGACAGGAGTACATCTCTCTTACGTTTGGAGCGACTTGTGAGTGACGAGTTGTGGCCGTGTCATGGTATTCTGGCAGAAGGGCAACATAATATATTACTGAGGTGATGACTTGATCTTCTCTGGTATGTGTGCCTGCGTGTGTGTGCAGTACTTTCGAAATATGAAGGAAAGCAGACCAGTTTTATTTCATCGTATGAAATGACTTGGAAGAATGCATTTTTCTGAGTCTTCTGTTATCATCATTTTCAGTCTCTACGATTCCCTGGCACTGCAAGACAAAAACTCAGTGATTAAGGGGAGCGTTTCTCTCCCGTCCTGCATCTATTCTTTGCTAGCTGAAGAGAGGCTACAGCGTGAAAGATGAGACACCTAAATGCTGTAATTTAGTTTAGTACGTGGAAGATGACAAATCCAAACTGTCTTCTCCATTAACCAAGCAAGCTAGTAATTTAGTTGGTGCGTGCAATAAAACAATATATTAAGTGACGTTTAGTAAGTTAGACTGCTGCGTGTAAAATCTTTCGTAATGCTAATGGTTGGCGGCGGCCTGATGGTATTTTGTCTCTCGCCGTGGTGACAGTCGCCTTTGATCTACGGAATAACGGGGTGTCTTCTTTGTACAGACTGACCACTGCATGAAGTTCTCTGTCATAATAATATCTTAGTCATGTTTCCTTTCTGACAAGAAAAACTAATGTGTTATTAATGCCGTTACTGTTATTGTTACTGTATAATCGGAAATACCAGTATCAGTATCAGTACTAGTAATAGTAGTAGTAAGTTCCTATTCACCACGTGCACTAAGGAAGGAAACCCAAAGAATCTCCGTCACTTCCTCCTCCCTTACTCCCTTACAAGTATAGTTTCCTCACCGCCCCGCCGTGTTCCCGCAGGCTTGAGGTGCTTACACTGCCTCCCGCACTCCAGCTGCCTCCCTTCACGACCCTCTGACACCCAGCTTCTACCACCAGCGCCCAGGAAAGACAGAGCTAAAAGAGGCACGTATGGGTGGGCGCTGGGCGGAGTGGAGACAGGAACCCAAAGTGAGGAATGTACATGATTTAAGTAATGCGTTAGTGGTGGTGGTGGTGTTCCTACTAACTCTACTGCTGCTGCTACTACTACTACTACTACTACTACTACTACTATTTACCGGAACCTAACAGTAATTTCAGACAATATGGAAAGCGAAAAATTGTAGTGGGCACGTAACAAACAAATAACTCTCTAGGTCTTCTAAGATCAACAGCAAAAAAAACACAAGAGGGAGAAGAAAAATAATGCACGAGTAAGACTTGCACACAGACAAACAGACAGACATACCAGACACAATAGTATGGACCTTGGACGGAGCCTCATTCATAAACGTTTGCAATCTGACGAAGACAACAGAGAGAGAGAGAGAGAGAGAGAGAGAGAGAGAGAGAGAGAGAGAGAGAGAGAGAGAGAGAGAGAGAGATCCGTTTTCATTTGAATTATTGCACTCAACTGAACTCGCTTTAAAATAAAAAAAATAATAATAATTACAAACCAACATTATCTAAACCTACCTAACAGCCTTACCTAGCCTAACGTAACGTAACTGAATCCAGCCTAACATACGTAACTAAATCAAACGTTCACTATATAGATAACCTTCTAACCTTCTTATGAATATTATCACGCAGAGTAATCACCTCCTGACCGACTCTTCGCAATAATGTAAGTAGGGTTAGGAGGTTATTAG
This sequence comes from Scylla paramamosain, assembly GCF_035594125.1. Taxonomy (NCBI): domain Eukaryota; kingdom Metazoa; phylum Arthropoda; class Malacostraca; order Decapoda; family Portunidae; genus Scylla; species Scylla paramamosain. Next base: position 22,524,451 of record NC_087168.1, read on the forward strand.
AAGAAGAAGAAGAAGAAGAAGAAGAAGAAGAAGAAGAAGAAGAAGAAGAAGAAGAAGAAGAAGAAGAAGGTACTGAGTGACTACGGGACACAAGATGACGAAGATGACTAAGTGAGGCTTCAGAAAAGGTAACTAGGGAGAAGGAAAAGAATGAGATGAGAGGCTGGGGGGAAGGAAGCTGCAGGGAAGTGACAGGAGGGAGGAAGAGGATAAAGGCTGGGAAAGAAAAATAGTAAAGATGAGAGGCTGGGGAGAAGGAAGGTGCAGATGAGAGGCTTGGGAGGAGAAAGAAGCTGGAGGGCGGTGACTGAAGGAGGGAGGATAAGGCAAGGAGGCTGCAGTGTAGTGACGAGGAGGGAGGAGTCTTGCGAAGGACGAGTGGCAGCGGTGACTGGTGAGGTGGGAGTGGCTGTGACGGTTGGTGGCGAGTGTAGCGTCCGAGGAAGCTGTCAGGTCGAGACTTAATGACTCGTGATAGTGTGAGGGAACCTTGGAGGGAACTGAATCTCCTGCGGTGTCAATAAAACTTTCATGTTCCTGATAATTGGTCGTGAAGATGAGCCTTATGACCATGCGTGCTTGACAAGTGATGTTTGTTTATGATGACCAAGTAACCGCTTCAAGTGAGTGTTACTGCTATTATTATCTATTGCGTCGACTTCCTGATGAATAAAGTAGTAGTCAAGTTGTGGCTATTATCATCATTATTTGTTGTGGTTTCTGCGTGACGCCATCCAGACAGCGAAGGTCATGTTACGCTTTTGGTATGTTAGGTCAGGTAAGGTTATGTTAGCAGGGTTGAATTTTGGTTAAATTAGATTAGGTTTGGTGAAGTTCGGTCAGCCTTGTTTGGGTAACAGAATGTAACCTAAATTTAGCTGTGATGACAACTTCATGTGATATCGCTTATTCACAACACCAACAATTATCATTCTTCATCTTTTTATCTTTATTATTATTATTATTATTATTATTATTATTATTATTATTATTACTATTATTATTATTACTACTAATATCATTCCCTGTCCTTGTGTCTGTCCCTCTGTTACGGTCTCTGTTTACATCTGTCCCTGTGATACGATCTCAAACACCAATTATTATTATTATTATTATTTTTACTACTAGTATCATGACTGTCGGTCCTTGTGTGTCTACGTCTGCCTCTGTCTTTCTGTACTTGCCTCTAATACAGTAAAACTAGTGACATAACAAGTATCAACACGACTATCGGTTTCTTGACCCTTTCAATTCCCTGGGTACTCTCTTTCAATTCCCTGGGTACTGGCAAGAGTGGTGGGAAGCAGTAACAAAGATAATAGACACAATAGTCCTCTCTAAACCTCGGGAAGTAATGGGCGTGGTGTTGCCTCAGCTAGTCATAATGGCGATACCAGTGTACACAAAGCCCATACCTTGTTTAGATCACTCCCCGCATCACTGAGACTCGTGTTGACTTCACGCTTGGCTTTGATTATTTTCACAGGGAACACAACGACTCCTCCTCCTGCTGCTGCTGTTGTCCGCTTGTCATTCTCGCGCTCACTCACCCGCCCTCCCAACTAACTGACTAACTAACTCTATCTGCTGCTGCTGCCGACCCGCCTTACTGCTGTCTCCGTAGCTTCGAATGCTTGTGAAGATGTCGAGTTTCGAGCTTGTTAAAAATAATGTTTAGTGGTGTCACTGGTGTGTGTGTGTGTGTGTGTGTGTGTGTGTACATGTTTATTTATTTATTTTTTCAAAGTAATGTAAATCAACTTCAGCTTTAGTATGCACACACACACACACACACACACACACACACACACACACACACACACACAAGATAAAAAAAAGACAAAACACATAATCAAATACCTACATGCAAATTACCAGTGCAATCATAATTATTAACTCATTAACTTATTACTGTGGTTTTGTATTTCATTTCTACTCACGTTTCAAATTAATGTTGAAACCCGAAACGCTGGGAGGTCGGCTGTGCTTGTGCGTGTGTGTGTGCGTTTGTATGTATGTGTGTCTGTGCGTGCGTTCCCTGCTGCATGATAATCCTCGCAACGTTTCCACACACACGTGCATGTTTCGACCCCGGGCTCTCGGTACCAAGATCACGTACCACCTCAACTCCTTCTCTGGTTGGCGCGGGGATTGCCGAGGCGATGACGTAGGAGTTAAGACAGCAAAATGATTCCTCAGCTTCTACCGGGTGAGAGTTACCGCTTCTCTCTATCATTTGCCTTCGATTAAGATTGTAGCGAAAAAAAAATATAAAAAAAACACAACTAGTAAGCACATCTAAATATTTGACAGTGTAATACAAATCCGTGAAACTCAAATCTGGGCGTAAAATAATACCCACACTCACACACACAGACAGACAAGACACACCCATGCAGCTTCTCCCGTCAGTTACCGCCTCTTTCCATTATCTCCTTTCAGCGAGATGGAGCACTAATAGAGACACTCGTTAAGGAAAACACACACTCCCACACGCGAGGCAGACCAAGGAAAACTCCAATCGCAGCCCTGAGCAACGCCTAGACAGCCCCAGACATACCCACACCTACACAAAAGGGATAAAAAACAACACCGGCAACGCGCAGAGGCTCGAGCTGCCCATGCAAGTTCATGATTATCGAGGATGCAACGTTATACACAGTCGCGATTCTTCACTAGCTCTCCCTTTCTTCCCTATTGCATCCTGGCCACCGGAGGGCGTTCAGATGAGTACTGGCGATGTAATACAGTACAAGGGATGTATATTAAAGTTTTCTAGGGACGGTATTATGAGTGTGTGTGTGTGTGTGTGTGTGTGTGTGTGTGTGTGTGTGTGTGTGTGTGTGTGTGTGTGTGTGTGTGTGTGTGTGTAGCTTAACGTATACAGAGCGCACAGCACACAGAGAGAGGTATGGCAAAAGTGCATCGTTGGAATGAGGAAATGAGTTGAAATTATGGACAATGCAGAGAGAGAGAGAGAGAGAGAGAGAGAGAGAGAGAGAGAGAGAGAGAGAGAGAGAGAGAGAGAGAATGCTGTGTTGAGCGATGCCTGAGAGAACAGTGCAGCTCTTTATACTTCTCTTCCTCACCTCTTACCTGCCCTACATACACCTGTCCCCTCTGTCTTTCTCTCTCTCTCTCTCTCTCTCTCTCTCTCTCTCTCTCTCTCTCTCTCTCTCTCTCTCTCTCTCTCTCTCTCTCTCTCTTTTCCATATCAGAAGGCACCGACTGTTTTCAATCTTTCATTATTCAAGAGTTGAATCCGAGCTGTGTGTGTGTGTGTGTGTGTGTGTGTGTGTGTGTGTGTGTGTGTGTGTCCGTTTCACTTTTGAATCGACAATTGTTCATCCTCATATCGCGGGAAGAAGGGAGTCCACATACACACGCACACACACACACACACACACACACACAACTCGCAAACCACTGCATCACCAATCTATCCAATGTAAAATAGCTGACATTGGTATAAATCTTCGCTCACACAAGCATCAAGCAGAACAGAACAGAAGCAGTAGTAGTAGTAGTAGTAGTAGTAGTAGTAGTAGTAGTAGTAGTAGTAGTAGTAGTAGTAGTAGTGGTGGTGGTAGTAGTAGTAGTAGTAGTAGTAGTAGTAGTAGTAGTAGTAATAGTAGTAGTAGCAGTAGCAATAACAATAACACACAGTAGAACAAAACTATTGAACACTCACGATGACAGATGGTAACCCTGGCGCTGGTGAAGATAAGACAAGAGCTGGGTTGTTAGCGGCGAGGATAGCTGGCCAAGCGTCACCGATGGAAGTATTCACTCAATAACACTGTGCACTCAACCTCTGGCCAGCCGTGGGCATCCCAGAGGCACGAGTGATGGCTGTGTGAGTGGTGAGACGCGGGCTGGAGGGTGTGGGAGGCGAGGCGGCGGCGGACTGGTGGTGTGACAGGTGCGGTCCAAAGCGAGACTGAGAGATAGCAAACATCCTGCGGCCTCTGCTCCATCCTGTCCTCTGTAATAACACAACAACAGCCCCATCTCGTCACTCACTCATTAACAGGCTTAATTTGAATGTTACGGTGAATATGACGATGCGTGCTGTAAGGTTTATTTTTTTAGTATTGTTTTAGGTTTTTATTGATTTATTTTATTTTTTTCATTTGTAGTCTCAAGTTACTGGTATAATATGATACACGGGAATGCTTGCTTGTCTTGGAACAATTTATACTGTTGACATTTATTGAATACCTGTGTGAGTCGATGGTTTCTGAGCAGCGTCACTAATGATAATACAAATGTTATAGTGATGATTGATTAATTGATAATAATAATAATAATAATAATAATAATAATAATAATAATAATAACAACAAAAAGAAGAATCATTCACTTTTTACAGATCATGAAAATGTTGCAAGTAGAGGGAAATAATACCATTGCTGTATATGTAATAAATAAATAAATGAAAAGAAATCTTAAAAACGAATATGAACGCAGTTAAGCCAAATATGAATGCCAGAAGCACATGGAAGAGACTTACGTAGAGTATGTGTGAGTAAACATATGTGTAAACTGTGTATTATCTTACATAGGCAAGAGTGACATCCCGCGCCGCGCCCGCCACCCGCACGACTGAGACGAGACCGCAAGATAGCGCCGCGGATGCAAGACTCAGCTGATGCTCCGATGATTCGCTTCTCAAACATTCACGTGCCGCCCACCCGACACGAGGCGCCTTCCCCACGTGTCGCCCCTCACCAGAATCTCCTGCTTATTTCTTACTCTCAGCTACTACTCTCTCATTGAATAACGGGTAGAAAGAGGAGATATGAAGAAAATATTACGGTTATCGTGTTCAAAATGTGAGATGCGTTTATTCGTGGTTCATCTGTTTATTTCTCAACCTTTACTATTGCTCTGGGATAAGGCAGGGCGCTGGATAGAGGCTAGATAGAAAGAAGAGTTATGAGAAAGATATTACGAAAAATGTGTTTAAAATTGCAAGATGTGTTGGTATTTCTTGCTCTTTATCAAATCAGAGAGGCTGGGGGGAATGTAAAATAGACGTTAATGTAACATGTATGAGAGGAATGCTCTGATAAACATTCTCAAATACTGAAGCGTACAAATCACTCTCTCTTTCCGGATAAAAGCTGCTAATAACACTGAAGGCGGAGTCGTGAACTGAGCGTCTGGGTCTCAGCAACCAAGGGAAGACACATATCTCATGGTCTAGTCAGATTGAGGCCAGTGAACAAAAGCTGGGTGATTAGGACGATGACGCTGTATATCGGAATTCCTTGCCCAACACGAGGATGACACGAGGGATTCTTCTTATTAGTAAAGTGTTTGGGGGAAAGAGAGAAAAGTCATGGGCATAATTTAGTGTTAGTGGTGGTTAGTAATTAGCTTATAACGCGCCATAATCAACCTTATGCATCACTCACGCTGGGTTTCCTGCGTCAGCTTCCTCGACCACCACAACACGCCTGACTCACACTCTCACGTACCCACGCACTCACTGACTCACTGGCACTCTTACTTCAAGGACAATGCCTCAGACACTTGTCCTTGTGGTACTACTTGCTCTCTCTCTCTCTCTCTCTCTCTCTCTCTGGCTCAATAAAACTCTTTCAATGAATAATTACATGTCCGAAAGTTTTATTCAGCCCACAAATATAAACTTTACAAAAATACATTCATGACTGAGCGCTCCGTGTCTGCTGGAGTGCATCAACAAACATCACGGGTATGAAATCCAGTAAATGGCTCTGAAAGGAATGCATAGGTTTACGTGTCGCCCAGAATGAGACGTAGAAAAATAAGTCTTTAAGTTATTATCACAAACAAAAGAAAAGCAGCTAAATAACAGTAAAGGAACTCGCACGACGAGATAATGCAGGAACAAAGACAATGGACAAAATAAGCGAGGTAATTATCAACCACCCTACACCAGACGAGCAACATTAACACTGCATTGCTTCCTTTTTTTCATCTAGAGAACTGCATCCATCAAAGGCGCACGAGGGAGAAGACGTGGTGGTCGGCGTCCAGCACCCCGGGATTCAAAGTCTCTGGCACCGCAGGCATGGCGTCGAGGGAGAGGCTTGCTGCTGCCAGTCCCGCGGCCCCGCATTGACCGACCTTCTCCCCGCGCAACATGCTGGCTACGAATCCTGCGGTCAGGCTGCGTCGCGGCGCCAAAGACATGAAAAGGAGTTACTTGGGGGGAACTGTGTGCAGAACTCAAACCAACATACAAAAATTAATAGAATTCTATGATCATTTATGCTGAAAATATGAAAAAAAGTCATAGGATTATAAAATACAGATTAAAAATATATCGGAAAGGTGAACGTGAAAAAAAAAAACAAATCACTTAAGATATACCATTAGATGCTAGTACAGATGTTTAATTTATATACTTATCATTATCAAACTTTAGAAATTGAATCAACTTAATAATCTAGCGCTCCTCTGCTCTCTATCATATCCTAACATGCATCAAAATCCCCCCCATGGGAAATTCAAGAGAAAATAGCTGTGTGTGTGAGAGAACCCTTGAATCAGAGCCACTAGAACAGAGCGGAGGAAAACTCAACCACCCACCAGTCGCCTGCTCCTGACACAGAGACAACGCGCTCTGTGGTCACCGCGGAGAAGTACATCGCTACTGGCTCGGCTTGCACCTCAGGACTTGACGGCACTGGTAATAAGGGATCGTTTTCCCTGCCGACAGGAGCTCGACGCAAGATCTGTACATCATGAATAGCGCCATTACACACACACACACACACACACACACACACACACACACACACTAAAAGATGTATTTCGGAGTGCAGGGCAAAATCTAAGCATAACCAAAGAAAAAGACAAAGATAAACAAATGAATGAGTCGATACATACACAGATAAACAAACATTATAGTGACCGTGAAGCCGAAAAAAACAACAACAAAAAAACAGGTACCATTAAAGCAGACAGGCAAATAACCATACATCAGTTATATAGACAACTCGAGAAGCATTCTGTTAGCCACGAAACATGATAAATAAAGGATGAGACAGAGAACTATAACTCACCATGAAGCCAAAACGCCCCATCGTCACCATGAGGGCGTGGATGTGCTGCAGCAGCGGGGCGGTGATGCCAAGGACGTGCTGTACTAAGTGAGGCACGTCCTGGCTGCTGGTGGGCGCCTCTCCCACCTCACCTGGGGGAAGGAACACAAAGGAGACAGATGTAATTAGTAATTATTGGAAGGGGAAAGAATATTTGTGAATTGGTGGGTGTGTAGAGCACGCAGCGTCAAGAAGGTATGTAGATGTCTTATTTAACCTGGAATTTAGCTGAACAAGACAGTGACACGGGCCAGGGCTGCCACTGTGTTGGTGCAAGGTTGGTGCCTATCAGGAGCAGCCCATTACACAATAGTAAAACAATGCCTAAAATTTCTTCTGTAGCAGCACCCCAAATAATTTAAGCCACGAGCCACCACTGATTCGCAACAAGCTCATTTCGCAAGCACTTCAGCTGTCTGCACTGAATCGCAACACTTGACAACAGTAATGCAATGCTTGTTTACATACATATATACATACATACATACGTACATACATTCTTATATACATACACGGAAACAAATGAAGTAATGCTTGTTTACATACATATATACATACATACATACATACATACATACATTCTTATATACATACACGGAAACAAATGAAGTAATACACACACACACACACACACACACACACACACACACACACACACACACACACACACCAAGTGACAGTTTAAGGGTTGAACATCAATTAAACAGCTTTGTGACTCGTCTCTGATCGGCGCCACACACTCGCGCGCGCGCATACACACACACACACACACACACACACACACACACACACACACCAAGTCACAGTTTAAGGGTTAAACACCAATTATACAGCTTTGTGACTCGTCTCTGATCGGCGCCACACACACTCGCGCGCGCGCGCGCACACACACACACACATACACACACACACACACACACACACAGGGCAGTTAAGCTTGTGGGAGTGTAGTGTTAACACCGCACCACCACCACCACCATCACCATCACACCACTACCACCACACCGAATATTCGAAAATATTTACTCTAATCTCACGGAATAGCAAACTTGTAAGTGTTTGGTGTGGCCGCTGTGAAATGGCTGGGTGGGTGAGAATAATATCTAGAGGGGGCGGTGTTGTGGGTGGCGGAAGTAAAGGCGGGGGTAAGAGTTTGGGGGTAATGATGGAAGTGGTGGAGCTGTGGGAACAGCACGCTGGTGGAGTGACTCACCGAGGTGGAGGAGGGAGCAGAGTGCCCGCAGCTCATGCAGGTTTGGGGAGGCGAAGGTGACGGCGTGGCCGCGACCCTCCAGCCACGGCTTGACAGCTTTCCGCATGTCGGTGGGCTCATACCACACTGCAGGGAGAGACAGGGGCAGGGGTCAGGGAAAGCAATAATGTTCCTCATAAGCAAAATAAATATTAGGAAAAAAGATCAATGTAATAGTTTCTATTATTGTCTGGATTTATTATACATACATTACATGCATACTTGCACATACATACACAGACACAATAAATAAATTATATATATATATATATATATATATATATATATATATATATATATATATATATATATATATATATATATATATATATATATATATATATATATATATATATATATATATATATATATATATATATAATGCGGTGTTTGGGCGAACTGAGGAGAAGTTAAGTCTCGATCTTGGAAGTGTTGGCAGAATCTACAGGTAGGCAATGAATGATTGGTATCGTGAATGCAAAATTCTTGCGTTGAGTGGTACTGATGCGGCCAGCAGTCTTTTATCCAATACCAGGCAAATCGGCAGCTTGTGTACATAGAAACATAGGTAGCACAAATCAAAGTAGGTAGTAAATTTACACCTCTCAGACTTTACAAAGCGGTGCGGGCTGAAGGTGATTTCACCAGGTGAGAGCAGAAGAAGCGGCACCGCCGCAATGATCACCATGTCGCTATCTTTGCTATACAGCGTCTATCGAACTCGTTTCACTCAGCATTTAGTGGTTAAATTAAAACATCAATGAACTGTCAGTGAGAAATCAGGAGAAATTTTCATTCATTGGAATGTGAAAAAAGTTGACCAGGTATTTGCGTTACCTGGAGATCCCTGGCATCTACGGTGGCGACCAAAGACGTCAACACAACACGGGAGTGTGAGGTGCTGTGAGTCGTGGCGGGGGATATTTTTACTATATCACCTACATAATGAGCTCTTACGAGACCTTTGAGCCCACCACGTACCCATGGGGGCCTTGTGTGTTCATGGTGTCCTTTCTCTCTATCGTGATCTCCTTCTGCTCGCCCTACTGGCTGGCCAACGACGGCGAAATGGAGGAGGGACATTTCCTCAACACAGGTAAGTATTTCTCCTGTGCGCCAGGATATACGCCTGCTGGCCTGCGTGACCTGCATCATGTGTGGTGTTCCTTAGACAAAACTTCACGTAATCACAATTAGCGGCAGATGAAGCCTCGGGACCCTAGCTATGGAAAGTAGCCTGGTAGTCGTCCTTGTACAGACAACAGTCTTGTAGCTGACAAGTTAGGTCAACTACGCTGGAAATGAGGATGGAAAACAGTTTACATTTAGCAGCCACATGAATAATGCAAATAATTCAGACATCAACGCTTTATTTAGATATTCACTTGAGGCTGCAGCATATGCTGTGCCATGCCCCACACCTCTATCTTTCCTTCTTGGCTCACATCTTTATTTTTCCTGCTCACTATTCTAGAAAAATAAAGATGAAAAGCATGTCAGGCCTACAGTTAGCGATTACGCCACCAGTACAATTTAGTTGCAACGAAAGATATACATAATTTCATGATGTTAAGTTATCATCAGTGTGCTCGTCGCCACTCCCTCACTGCCCCTCTTCTCAGGCCTGTGGGAGGTGTGCTTCCTCAACTACCACGACTACACCTACCGCTATGACAGGATCTACGACGGCTGTTACTGGACGCTGGACGAGGAGATGCACGTCATTTCAGACCAACTCAAGAGACGTGAGTTGTCTGTCACATGAATCTGCATGCTTGTTGCTTTTCAGTATTCTCTCTCTCTCTCTCTCTCTCATATATATATATATATATATATATATATATATATATATATATATATATATATATATATATATATATATATATATATATATATATATATATGTGTGTGTGTGTGTGTAATTCTCTCTCTCTCTCTCTCTCTCTCTCTCTCTCTCTCTCTCTCTCTGTTTCCCGTTCTCTTTGTCGCTCCCCCCTCCTCCCCTCCCACCACACCCACCTTTTCGACGCGTTCAAATCCTCGCGGTGGCAGCCACCACCCAGGTACATCCGCGCCGTTGCCAAATCTCTTTCATATACATATATTGATTTGAATTAAGTGCATAATTAATTATCCACACTTGACGCAATCTATGCCATGAGCTTCTTATGTTCATGAGGAAGAAAGTGTCATAACAAGTGTATACACTTCTCAATATTATTAGAAAACCAATGGTGAGTGATTGTTAACCATACCTGTGGCTTATTGTTTCAATTATTTTGAGATAATGTGGTCAAATAACACTTATATACACACTATTATGTATATAAACACGACCATAAAACATGGCTGAAGCTTAGAAAATATGCAGTAACAGTGTGGAAGACGTGAAAAGAGAGAAAATAATGAGGCAAAATTGATCAGCGGATACATGGGCCCTGGGCGAGGCTAGACAAGTAAGCTGTATCCTCACCTGTGGAGCAGAGGTGCTCACTTACACCAAGCCTCACCTTAAACCCTCCTTTCATACGTTAGGAACCGTCTAAGTGCTCCAGAACTACTCCACCATTAGTGTGATATATAAAGAACGTGCTGAGATACGTGAAAACTGAAAGGGTGAGACGTAGGAGTGCGTGGAGTGAGTAGGTTTGACTCATGGTGTGGAGAAGAAAGGAACACTGCGGCCTGAGTCGATCAACTAAACACGCACCATACAAGTGTCACGTCCTGCACATGACACAGTGAGAGGAGCGACGCGAATACCGTGAAAGGGGAAGGTTTCGGCGACGTGGCTTATCACATTCATTCCAGCTCATCTGTAAATGTGAGGAAAGTTACGAAACTCAACTTTACGAGGGTCGGAAAGTAAAGTTTATGGGCGTGTGCTAGTGCCTGTGTGAGTGACCGAGAAGTGAGTTGAGGGCGTGAAGCCTTGAACATGGTGGTGCCTCCGAGGGAACGACGCACAACAGCAGGATGGTGGGCTATTGGCTTCCACATCCTGGCCTTCCTCCTCATTACCATAGGCATGTTCACTACGTACTGGCTTCAGGCGGAAAAGAAAGCCTACGGAACAGCCATGGATAGAATAGGGTTGTGGACGCAGTGTTTCCGAAGTCTGACAGTATCTGATGACATCTATCGCACAACGTTCTTCGTGGGATGCCGGTGGCTGTTCGACCCCTTCACCACCGGATACGAGGAAGTGCAGAACATGATGCAAACCCGTGAGTTGGCAGGGCAGGGGCAGGTTACCGTGTCCAGATTATCGTGGAAATTAGTGTTGTTGTTATTAAGATGACTTGTTGAAATTGCTTTGGTCTTTATTACTATGCAGTGACGTAATAATTTTTAATGATGTCCCTTGATAATTATGTCTACGTTTAAAAATTTCTTGAGAGAGAGAAGGGGGGAAGGTGAATAGGGAAAACAAATATAATGCCACACGGAATACTTATTGATTCCCAAATAGTCTTGTTATTGTCACGGTCGCCTTTCCTTCGTGTACTCCACCCGCCACGAAGTACCAATCTTCGTCCTTCACACCATCACAGACTTTTAATACTGCACTGTACATTTATTGTGTCTTTGGCGACTTTCCTGCACACTTACATAAATTTACTACCTTTCACAATATACACAGACCACAGGGATGACATAGTCTAATATAATATTGTGAATTCATTAAAACATTGCAAAAATTAACAATTATTTGAACAATGTTGTAAGTCAAAATTTGTAGATATGTTTATCCCTAATGTTCTGTTTGTATGTGTATTCCAGCTCGTATCTAATTTTAACTTATTTCTTTCAGCATTCTTCGTGACAGTACAAGTATTCTACACATTCTGCTTCACACTCTCCTTGATCGGCACAGCTCTCACAGGCATCCTTGTGCTGTGTCCAGGTGAAGACTTTGAGCGGTCGGTCCTCAAGCTGGCCTACATCGACCTCTTCATCTCATGTGAGTCACCACCAACTTCCCTGAACATCATCTACTATCAATATTTTTGTTGTTCAGAATTACTGTCTTCCACACATCCCCTCTACCTCTATCTATCCATGGCATCTTTCATCACTTCTCATCCCCAACTATTTTTCAGCTCTCCATCTCATTATTTGTCTATTTTAATCGTGTCTTCATGGTGCACTTCAGACTCTATGGATGGGGTGATCATCCACTGATTTGGTTTCTGCAGTCTCCACATGTTCTATTTTTTTTATTCCATTCCAGTCTCCTTTTCTCTATCCTGGCTAATGCTCACCTCTCCTTCCAACAGATATAAATCAATCTTAAGGTGCTCATTACTATCTCTGATCAATTTGGCTGACTTAATGACCACTTTCATCACATAAACTCCTATAATGTGTGTGTGTATTTGTGGGAGATGTGATGTGACAAAAGGATTACTGTTGACAGGGGTCTTTGGCTTCATTGCTGTCATTGTGTTTGGAGCAATGGGAGACAACAGGGACTGGATGCCACACTGGGATCACAACCACCTCTCCTGGTCATTTGGTTTGGGTGAGTCCAAGGCTTATTACTTTGTCCCAGAAAGCAAATAACTAAAAGATCTTTTCTGGTGTTATACTATCCTTTCTCACTTCAGAAACAATGTGTGATGTTATTTGCTCCTGTTGTAATAAAGTGACCAGTATTTTAACTGCTTTTTCATCTTGCTCAGCTGTGGTTGGGGTGGTGGCAGAGTTTGTGGCAGCAGTGCTTTACTGGGTGGAGTACCGCATCCAGAAGCGCAAGGAATCCTACCGCCAGAGCCACGGTGTCTTCACCCTCGAAGGAACAAAGTCTTAACTGAACTTTGCAAGAACTGTTCTTTCATTTCCAGGATGCAAGCATTAGATTTTGTCACTTGACTGTTACTTTAGTTTTATCACTTTGAAGGAATACCAGACTGACCAAAGGGTGAGAAAGTTAAATGAATATGTGTGTAAAAGTTGTATATGTTTGGTAGGTGAAGTAACACCTAGTAACATAAACTATACAGGAAAAGTCTTTATAATAACAGCATATTCAGTCACAAAGTGAGTGTGTGTGAATCCTATTTTTTAAAGATCTTTGACTGTGCTGGTAACAAGCATATTCTCCTGTAGTATGCAGTGGCACCTGCCACTAAGAAAGAATAGCATCATTATTACAGGTCAGAAAGATAGAAACATGGTTGATAATGCATTTTTAATAGACTTGTGGGCCTGCAAGATGTCTGCCAGCTCACGTAAAGACAGCTTGGAAATCAAATTTTTTTTGTGTATTTTTTTGTAAGATTAATTTAAGGATGTACATATTTGAACTATTTTATAAATTATTTTAACAGCAAAGAAATTGACTAGATTTGCTATTTTGTTGAAAATTTAATATTTTAAATGAGCAGAAGTTGTAGGCTGAGGCCAAGTCATTACAGTGACATGGTGCTCCAGCTCTGTGTTTGTTGGAAAGCTTCACAAAAACATCTGCATTGTTTGTAAGATAGTTCTAAAATCAGTATCGTAATTCATTCCTCTTCAAGAATGTGGGACACATTTCTACCTGTTTAGCTTTGTCTTGTTTATGGAAGGACATCAAACAATTCCTAGTTACATAAGGAAACATTGCTGCACACATTTGTTAACAATAGTGCAAGGTTTACAAATCTAGTGATGCAGTGAAATTCTGGCACAGTTTTCATTGCAATTTCCTGATAAAGTAAAAACATGAATCTCTCAGGATAGTCATCTGTAGTTCTTAGACAAGTTCATGTAAATATTTGCAGTCATAACCTATGTTTTGTATGTTTTATAAAGACTGACAAAGCCGTAGTAACTGTTCCGTCCTTGCCACTGTTTTCCGTCCACTGTGCTGTGACCAATCTGGCAGTTGATGATATGGTAATAATATTTATAGTATTAACAATATTAATAAGAAAATCTTCGACCTCCAGTTCACAAGTCATTGAGAAGGATGTGTAATATATACAAGGTTTCTATTAACATATCTAGCCAAGTGCCACATAAGAATACTGAGTTCATTATGCCAACCCTTTTAGGATGAAACATTCGACCAATAATGAAAATACTTGTGTATAAAAGATCAAATTTCAACATGTCATTAACAACTGTCTGCTTTACATGGTTACTGAGATGTATGTCATTTTGAAAAGGGAAGATGTCTTTTCTACTTGTAATCTTTCTGGACCTGCAGTAAGATATGTTAATACGTGCCTCTTAGAAGTGCTAAGATGTGTACCACATGATTTAGAATTCCACATTGTTTGGAATTATTATGGTTGAGAATTCATATTTATTAACAGTGTGTTCTGCTCAAGTTTTTCAAAACAGTGCCAACCTTTTTTTTTCAAATGTGGTACATGATCATAAGTGGAGGCAGGCAGCTCGAAAGTGTAAGGCTCGCAAGGCTGTGCTGGGCATGTTTGAACTGAAGGAGTTTCTCAATAAAGTGAGAGTTTTTTCTTATGGTTTTCATTTTGCCCTACCCACTTGAAGGAGATTAGAACTCGGAGGTTGCAGTTGATCAAGTATGACCATCCAACCACCCACTAAAGGAAGGCACCCTTGTAAATAGAGACAAATAGAAGGAAAGAGGTTAGAGTTTAGAGAATGGATACAGTTGAGAGGAAGAAGTGATCCACGCACTCAATCACCCACAAATAGAAAGCAGCTTTGTGAATATATATATATATATATATATATATATATATATATATATATATATATATATATATATATATATATATATATATATATATATATATATATATATAAACGAAAGATGATGGAGGTAGAAGATAGAGAAAGAAAACATCAGAACAATTAATATAGGTATGAAACGTGAAGGAAGAGGATGTGGAAGGAGGAAGGGGAAGTGAGTATTCTGGAACTAGATAAAATGAGCAGGCAAGCAAGGTAGCTGCAGTAAAAGTTCAAGATGACAATGTGGTAAAGTGAACTTCATGGATGAAAGTATCTCAGAACCTTCAAGGACATTACGACCCAAATGAAGTCCGCGTGATCTGAAAGCATCGCAAGGTGGGAGGAAAGCGCAGTATGAAAAGGGAAGCTGTAGGAGAGAGAGAGAGAGAGAGAGAGAGAGAGAGAGAGAGAGAGAGAGAGAGAGAGAGAGAGAGAGAGAGAGAGAGAGAGAGAGAGAGAGAGAGAGAGAGAGAGATTAGTATGCCCATAATCTATTGGTGAGGAATGAACACACAAGCACACACGAGTAATTCACGTCAGTTCTTTCTATACATAAGTTTCTACACACTTAGGCTGATAGACTGAACATAAACAATTAATCTTCCTTTACACTACAAGCCATCAATACTTCCGGCAATCTGGGAGCTGAATGAGTGGTGTTAACTTGCTCCTTGACAAGTGACATTAAGGATTAGAGACGTATCGGGTTTCCACCTCCGCATTCGCATCCGCACACCATCAGCAGTGAAAATTGTATCCGCATTCGCATATCAAAACGACAAAAGATCAGCATCACTATCTGCAACCGCATTTTCAGATAACAGAAGCTCCGCCTCCGTGTCAAAGGAAGACGGAGGTTGTGGATATGTGTGTGTGTGTGTGTGTGTGTGTGTGTGTGATTTACCTACGGTCGTCTGCTGGTCACCCAGCCTGCTGTTCCCCTACGGAAAGAGCTTAGAGCTCATAGTGACCAATCTTTTGGTAGGACTGAGACCACTTACACACCACACACCAGGACAGCGAGGTCACAACCCCTCGGGTTACATCCCGTGCCTACTTGCTGCTAGGTGAACAGGGGCTACACATTTGCCAAGTCTATTCTCCAACTAGCCAAAAACTCATTCATTAACAGAAAATGTCAAAACCTTTCAAGATCTAACTCCCCTCGTGATTTCTGGCATCAAGCCAAAAATATCTCCAATAACTTTGCTTCTTCTTCTTTCCCTCCTCTATTTCAACCAGATGGCACCACTGCTATCACATCTATTTCTAAAGCTGAACTCTTCGCTCAAACCTTTGCTAAAAACTCTACCTTGGACGATTCTGGGCTTGTTCCTCCCTCTCCTCCACCCTCTGACTACATGCCACGTATTAAAATTCTTCGCAATGATGTTTTCCATGCCCTCGCTGGCCTAAATCCTCGGAAGGCTTATGGACCTGATGGGGTCCCTCCTATTGTTCTCCGAAACTGTGCCTCCGTGCTTGCACCTTGCCTAGTCAAACTTTCAGCTCTGTCTGTCAACATCTACCTTTCGTTCTTGCTGGAAGTTTGCCTACATTCAACCTGTTCCTTAAAAGGGTGACCGTTCTAATCCCTCAAACTACCGTCCTATTGTTTTAATTTCCTGCCTATCTAAAGTTTTTGAATCTATCCTCAACAGGAAGATTCTTAAACATCTATCACTCCACAACCTTCTATCTGATAGCCAGTATGGGTTCCGTCAAGGCCGCTCTACTGGTGATCTTCTGGCTTTCCTTACTGAGTCTTGGTCATCCTCTTTTAGAGATTTTGGTGAAACTTTTGCTGTTGCCTTGGGCATATCAAAAGCTTTTGATAGAGTCTGGCACAAAGCTTTGATTTCCAAACTACCCTCCTACGGTTTCTATCCTTCTCTCTGTAACTTCATCTCACGTTTCCTTTCTGACTGTTCTATTGCTGCTGTGGTAACGGTCACTGTTCTTCTCCTAAATCTATTAACAGTGGTGTTCCTCAGGGTTCTGTCCTGTCACCCATTCTCTTCTTATTATTAATTAATGATCTTCTAAATCAAACTTCTTGTCTTATCCACTCCTATGCTGATGATACCACCCTGCACTTTTCCACGTCTTTTCATAAACGTCCAACCCTTCAGGAGGTAAACATATCACGCAGGGAAGCCACAGAACGCTTGACTTCTGATCTTTCTAAAATTTCTGATTGGGCAGAGCAAACTTGGTATTGTTCAATGCCTCAAAAACTCAATTCCTCCATCTATCAACTCGACACAACCTTCCAGACAACTATCCCCTCTTCTTCAATGACACTCAACTGTCCCCGTCTTCTACACTGAACATCCTCGGTCTGTCCTTTACTTATAATCTGAACTAGAAAATTCACATCTCATCTCTAGCTAAAACAGCTTCTATGAAGTTAGGCGTTCTGAGATGTCTCCGCCAGTTTTTCTCACCCCCCAAGCTGCTAACTCTGTACAAGGGCCTTATCCGTCCATGTGTGGAGTATGCTTCACATGTCTGGAGGGGTTCCACTCATACTGCTCTTCTAGACAGGGTGGAATCAAAAGCTTTTCGTCTCATCAACTCCTCTCCTCTAACTGACTGTCTTCAGCCTCTCTCTCACCGCCGCAATGTTGCATATCTAGCTGTTTTCTACCGCTATTTTCATGCTAACTGCTCTTCTGATCTCGCTAACTGCATGCCTCCCCTCCTTCCGCGGCCTCGCAGCACAAGACTTTCTTCTTTCTCTCACCCCTATTCTGTCCACCTCTCTAACGCAAGAGTTAACCAGTATTCTCAATCATTCATCCCTTTCTCTGGTAAACTCTGGAACTCCCTGCCTGCTTCTGTATTTCCACCTTCCTATGACTTGAATTCCTTCAAGAGGGAGGTTTCAAGACACTTATTCATCAATTTTTGACCACTGCTTTGACCCTTTTATAGGACTGGCATTTCATTGGGCATATTTTTTATTGGATTTTTGTTGCCCTTGGCAAGTGTCCTTCCTACA
The DNA here is from genome assembly GCF_035594125.1 of Scylla paramamosain. NCBI lineage: Eukaryota > Metazoa > Arthropoda > Malacostraca > Decapoda > Portunidae > Scylla > Scylla paramamosain. The sequence goes on from NC_087168.1 coordinate 22,542,509, forward strand.
TAAAAAAAAAAAAAAAAAAAATTAAGATGTTCGACCATTTGGCTCGCCGCGCCCCGGGATTCGTGTGTGTGAGTAGTGATGAATGAGGGAGACTGACTGAGGGTGTAAAAGATGTGTGGAATCCGCAACAGCATCCCTATATATTGATACTTTAACATCCACAATCTTTTCATAACCGCATGTCATGAGGAATACATATCCGGCTCTGGCTCAACATCCGCGGGGCTCTAAAATTTAGTATCAGATACATCAATATTAGAGATAGCGCTAATGTGCTCGGAACACCCTGGCCCGTGGGCTACTCTGCTTAATCCGCCAGGCACCAACTGTTACGAAGGCCGCGGAAAACTAGGCTGTGTATTGTAGGGGTCTCTCTCTCTCTCTCTCTCTCTCTCTCTCTCTCTCTCTCTCTGCATAGTAAGAGGCAGTTCAAAGAATTATAAAAAGTGCATATAGCTAAACTTTCTATCCTGAAAGACGCTTGTTCAAAGAATGGCAGAGGTGTGTGGGCCTACATATTCTCACCTACTTAAAATATCACATGAGTCAACTTGGTAATTTCCTGTTTTTTTTTTTTTTTTTTTTTTTTTTTGGTGTGTGTGTGTGTGTTTGTGTGTGTGACAACAGCGTCACCACACGGGGAAATACACACACTAAACAATAAGGGGGCGTGGCTGTAACTGTACAATACACAACCCAGCGTGGGTGTATCCATTTCTTCCTATTACCGACACTTGCCATATACTACCTTTAAACTGCCTGATTTCACCACGATTAATAACATTTCATAGAACAATTATACAATCCATGAGCGGAGAAATACAAAAAATATATTGATGAAAACTAACAAAGACGAGCCATGTGGGGAATACTCATAAATAATGCAAATCTACGCATTTCCCTCTGAGAAGAAGAATACATGTGTCGCTAGAATCTAGATAAGCCATGGGAAATGGACTGACCAAAGGAAATTTTGCTAAGGAGAGGCAAAATACCTATAGACCCTTGAAATTCACCGTGCATCCCCCCTTCAGTTGTAGAGGAATATGCCATTAAAGGTGCGAAATGCGTGATAAGGTTACTAAAGTGTCCAGCGGTGGTAGAATGCAACGTACAGAAATTCGACACGCTGTGCCTGTCAATGATGGATACACGAGAGCCTCAGTTGTGCTCTATTCTCAGAAGACACACGTAGTTTAACTTACTAGACTGAATATCCTCAAGACAAAGCTGCATCAACGTTCCGTCAAGACAGGAAATAGGAAAGATCTACAAACGAGGAGGAATTGTTGAAATATCGAGATACCCAACATTTGAAAATGCACGATATTGTATAGACCTAGTCAAGCAATGCAATAAGTGTGTTTTTTATGGCAATGCTGACCACTGGGCTTTTGTGTTGAACAATCCAGGTGAGGTAGATGTGGCACCGCCGCCTGGAACACCTACTACCAGGACATTCGATACTCATCACATACCTATCTTGGCTCTGGCCTCGACTTTATATACGAAACTCATACCACCATATCTCCGTAAATAAAGAATAAATAATCCTCTAACTTAATTTTCCAGGTTACAAATAATGAGTGGAGATGAGAATGTGGCAGTAATCTTGGCGTGCAGGCTGGTAGAAGCGAGCGAGACGTGGCCTTCAAACAGCCTCATCAAGGTGTGGTGCTGTGACGCGGGACACTGAGCAGCGAACACACCTGTATAACCATGGATGATAAACGCTCCTGGAGGAGTTCAGTCGGTATATTACAAAATGGACAATCGTGGGACTCCATTAACAGGGAAATCAAGCCCTCGCCTCCATCCAGTAAGTATGAGCCACGGCAGACGCAAAAACGAGAGTGAATGGAAGCTTGTTTACATGAGTCTGTGTCGGGGGTGAGGGGGAGTGGGAGGAGGGCCGCCTTCCTCTCACCGTCCCTTGAACCGTCGAGATCACTGGTGCTACTCGGTCAGCCCTCCTCTCCGTGTGATGCTAAGCGGTTCTATGGGGCCATATAATACAGTGAGGTGGTGTTAAGGTGACCGGTGAGACCAGTGGGTGTAGATGGCCGCACATTGAGGCACATGTGATTGTCATGCAAGGAGGACTATGCATGAGCCACCGGATGCCTCATCGCCATAATAACTACTCTGTGCACAGTTTTCACCGCGCCATCTCCCACACTCCCTCCGTGTTGCTGTGTTCTGGGAGAACGTCTTTAAGTGGCTGGCCCTCTAGTGTTGTTCTGCATGTGAAGTTTTGTGGAATAGGAAAAGTTTGAAAAAAAAAAAAGTTGAAAGGATTTCCTCTTTTGAAATCAGTGCAGTGTTCCCAATGTATTTTCTGTTCCCCACACAGGTCTTCCCTACAGGTGCTAGAGTGACTGATACAAATGCTTCCAAGAACTGAAAATATAATTTAATATCTAGTGGTTGCATAGGTATATTGCATTAGTATTCCCAGGACACAGAAAGTTTACTTATCAAGGGATCCAGTACATACTAGCCATGTCCTCTGTGGCAGGCACGAGCATCTACTCGGGGTACCCTATTCGCCTCAGTCGCAGGGCTTCCGTCTCCTCCTACTACCCTCCAGCCTTGGAGAAATATTATGAATATGTCAAACCTACAAGTAATTATTATGCCAGTTATTTACATTGTATTGATTATGATTTGATGAAATATTAGTCTCTAAATTTATTGCTAGTAAAAATGTTTTCTTTAGTGGGGTTTAGAATTTTTTATAGGAAATTTTTAGTTTTGTTGGATTTGCTATTCTCTCTCCAACTAGCAGCCTTCTTAAAAGCCAGTACTTTGTGTGAGAACTCATTGCAAAATTCATTGTTCCCCCAGAGGTTGAATGAAGTAAGACAGTGTAGCCTTTCAGAAACTGGTAACTACATATTATAAGTTTAGTATACTTATTTTTCTTTTTCAGCTTCTATGGTCAACGCTGGCATTGTGGCCTTCGTAGGAACCATCTTCTTTATCATTTCTTTCATCAGGTTAGTAGATCTTTGTTTCCATCTACATAATAAGAGCTTATTACTTGTTAAATTCAAAACTCAATGGTATACAGTGGAATTAATACCACATGTTTCAGCTAGAGAGTCAAACTAAACTGTTTCTGATATAAAAATATACTGATTGCTTAAGACAGTATTTTCTTGCTCTTTTATTGCTTTATTACTAAACATGCTCTTTGAATTCAGTGTTAATTTCATGCTGTTCATGTATACAATGCATTTCAGCCCCTACTGGCTCCAGTCATACTCCTACACCTACAGCAAGTTCCAAAATATGGGGCTGTGGGAGTTCTGCTTTGATGGCTTTCGGTATCCAAAATATCAGTATGATCATAAGTTTATGGGCTGTAACTACATCTTTGCAGAGGAATACAGAATCATATGGCAATGGATGTTACCAGGTAGGTTACTGTTTACTGTATTTATCTCAGTCTTTATCTGGAGAGGTCAGATTGGTCACCTGTTTGGCTTTAAAGGAATATCTACAGTGAGTCCCAAGTCAGATGTAGAACTGATGAAAGGAAGCAGGGACACTTATTCTTTTCCCAAGATGAGTTTTTGAGATACGAACTTGGGGGGAAGGAGGTCAGGGTTCTGAGAATGGGCAGGCCATGCTTTGGACTATCGACTTTCTTTTACCTCCTACCTCTTCTCTTAATTCCAACCTCTTCTCTTAACTCCAACCTCTTCTTTCTGAACTCTTAACCTTTTTCCTCCAAACTCCTTCTTTCTTCTGAACTACCTCCCTCCTCACAACTCTAAATGCATAAACTAGACTGCAGGGTGTGTAGTTGTACAAAGTTATTACCAGCTCCTTATTTGTATCCCATTTTCAGCTTGGTTCATGGCAGTGCAGACCTTCATGACCATTGCTCTGCTGGCTAGCATGACCACCCTGGTGACTATGAGTCTCATCCTGGTGCGGTGGCCACTGCAGATAATTATGCGTTATGAATGGCATCTGACTGGCTTCTGCTTCATTTGTCAGGCTGTCACAGGCAAGTAACAAAGGCAGTGTACACATCTCAGAGACAGGTTAAGGTGATTTATAGGAATAATTAGCAGGATAGATAGCATAAAGATATCTATTATATAAAAATGCTAGTTTATATCCTATGCAGTAGTATTCCTTGATTTGTAAATTAACTCTCACAATAATTTTCTTCCATATGTATCTCAGCTGTGAAGTAGCATGCAGAAAGAGTACATTGCTTTGAAGGCTCGGAAAAATTATCAGCCATTGTGCTTAATGTTTTTTGTTTTTCAGTGGTGGCAATCTTCTTTGCTGTGTTGGTGTTTGGAGTGATGTGTTGGTCCCGAGACTGGCTCCTCAATCCAAACTTCAACTACCTGTCTTGGTCCTATGCCTTTGCTGTCGTGGCTGGAGGCTTCCATGCATTTTCTGGTTTTGTGCTTCTTCATGTGAGTATTGATGACTTTTCACTCTCACTTCAAAGAAGATAATGGAATTTGATGAGTAACAGAAATAACCAGTCAAGTGTGAGATTGCAGCAACATTATCATTGTATAAAACCTGAATATCTTGAAAATCTTTTTTGCTGATTAGGATATGTAGATCTGATGTCTTGAATTATATACTGTGTGATATTTAGATGATGCATTGTGTTGCCCATCATTCTGCGACACTTTATTTTTGTTACAGGAAACTTTCGAAGCCCGAGAACGGAAACGTCAGGCTACAAACCTCCTGCAGATTGATCACCAGGGCCACATGGGCATGGGCATGGGCATGGGTATGGGTATGGTGAGCCATGGTTACATTTAAGATGAGAGTGAGGAGAGGGCAGCCATTTTATTGCTGTAGCTGGTAAACCTTTATCAAGAGTGATGCATTTGCCATATGATGATGTATTTGAATTTTATCATGCACAAAATAATTTTTGAGTGATATTTTCTTGACATAGTGTATTTTGATCTGAAAAGCAGTATTGACTATGTAATATGAATCTCATGGCTTGACATTATTTTCATAATTTTGTATGGGACCACTAGTTACTGATATTGGGTAGATATGAAAGCCAGGTAGACAGTAACAGACATGATAACAGTCTCTTGTAAATGCTGTATGGCACATCACTCGTGAGGGTTGCTGTCATCAGTCTGATAGGATGTGTATATGTTTTGTACAAAATGTTAATGCTAAGCTCATTACTGTTGACATGATAAGTATTTTATATATATAGCATGTTCATATGAGATGTGATACAAAATTTGGTTCCATCCATTTTTCCGTCCAATACTGAAGGATCGCGAGTTCCTAGTATTTAAGCCGCCCATTATTTACGAGGGAAATTTGTGAACAATGTGCCTGATGTTGTGTACATAAGTATTTTAAGGTCACACAGAAATTAGGACTTCATTGGTAGTGAAGTAACATTTTGGTAGTTCAGATAAACTATTTTGTCATTCTCATGGATTGTAAACTTGAGTATCATAAAATCTAAGCAAAGCAGTATATAAAGTATTGCAAACATTTGGTTGTGGTAATGATATGGTGGTGGCATGCAACCGTGATGCCTTCCCTCTTACTTCAGCCTTGAAGCACACAACACTTAAGAATTTTGTCAAGTGCACTTTTTTTTTTTTTTAACATTTGAAATGATCTCCCACTTGTTAATGAACCACACCATTCAACAAGTTCATTTTTAGGCATGTTTCACACAAATAAGTGCTTTTTTCCCCCATGCAAGAAAACAGTGTGGTTTAGAAATAGAAAAGTTTAATACAGTGGTTCACACAATGTCTGTGTACCTTGGTTCTCCCTTGGCAGAGATTCATCCACTGCTTGCAACACTAAACTGTTCTGCTACATGTTCTAGAATATTGTAGAACTGTACTGCAGGTGAACTGTCAGGGAAAAAGGGCACATCACTGCTTGTGTGAAGACATGCCTTCTTGCCACCATACCAAAGCACTAATATGAAGCAATTCTTGTTAATGGCATGAACAAGTCAAGGTTGCTTCCTTTAATATCCAAAATGATAAATGGCCAAAAAGCTCAATTTGCCATGCCAGCAAGAAAACTGTTTCTGCTGCTTCAAGTGGTATGAATGGATACTTGAACGTTATTTACTATCATGATGTTATAAATTTTGTTAACATTTCTTATGAAGTTTAGGGAAGTATTAATATGAATGATACTATTTTAAAACAGTTGTTTCTAGTATGTTTAAGGAATTTATAATAAACAATGTTTACATTTGATGACTTTCTCACCATGTTTTACAATTACTTCTCCCATCACATCTCATCCTTGAGGTGGATTTGACAAAAACTATTCTTTTACTTGCACAGTCTTATATAACAGTTTTCAGCCCTTGATAGAAAGGGGTAGTCTCATGGACCACTCTACTACACCCAAGGAGCTTGGGCATAGTACAGCTGGCCACATGCTCCCACAGCAAGGCCCAACAGCATACACTGGTTTACTCGTGCCCCTTCATAATGAGACCATTCCCTATCCTGCACCTGCTCCAAATCTTGCCAGAGAAAATCATCCTTAGAATCTTAAGGTCACAAGTTAATGCACCCTGACCAGGATACGTCTTCAAGTGGTTCCTAAAATGAACAGGAAGTGTGGTACTCACCAGGCACACCGGCCTCACTGCACAGGTCAAGGGTATAATTGATGGTGCGCTGTGAGAGATTGCCGTCCATCAGTACTAGGGGCGCCCTTGTGAACTCCTCTTCAAATTGACGGATCTGAAGGGTGGCAGTGCTAAATTTTAACAGTCAAACCTGACATCCACAAAGAACAGCTCAAATTAGTGATTCAAGACAGAACCTTCATAGAATAGAATAGAATAGAATAACTCGTCAACAAGAGTTATTCATTTAATTGTATCCTCCCTTACAAGACAATAATAACCAACATATACATACATTACTTTCATTACTCTCTCCATGTGCCCATCATGGCGATAATTCTATGCCACTACTTCCGCCCTAGATCTTTGGGTTTCACTTCATATCCAACTTTCACTCGTGTGTTCATGACAGCATTATTATACAGTAAAATCCCTCTTATCCGGCATCAACGGGACCGCCGACATGCCAGATACTTGAATATAAGTGAAATTATGTCCACAATCACCACCCTACACTCATGCATCTTACCATAACAAAGATCAGCTGATCGCCGTGCCGCGCGTCGCCACCCGCGCTGCCACCTCACACTCACCAACACACAGTTGTAGCATTGGGCCTGTAATTGTGACTCCTTCTGATCTTTTCAAGCTGAAACACTCGTATAACACTTTGTCCATCATTTCACCACGATGATACTGCAGTGTGTGACGATTTTCCGCTGCCTTTGGGGTGTCGGTGGCTTTCATATAATCTCGCAACTTTTTCGTTTGGGATTTAATATCATAAATAGTTGATGAACCCACACCATATTCCGCCATTAGTTGCTGTCTGCTTTCACCTCTCTCTAATCGTCGACAAATGTCTACCTTCTGCTTAAGTATAAGCACAACACGCTTCCTCTTTTCTACAACTTCAGGCATGATGGCGTCAGGCGATAAACAGTGCACACGCGGGACTGGGTCACCGAGTAAACACAGTGCAGTGGGCCGCGGGTGGCGCGAAGCAGTGCGCTGTGGTGGCGAGGGGACAAAGTATGCCTCGCGTGGGAATTTTAATCGATTTTATGAGTACACATTGATTTTTTATTGATTTTAAGGCTCAGGGAAAAATGTGCCGGATACTCGAATGCCGGATGAGAGGGATTTTACTGTACCATATTCTATAATACATTCTACCATATCCTTTATTGTATTTTTTTCTATTATGCTAATTGTCTTTACTTATCATCTTTCCCAGCAAAGTTCTCTTTTTTTGCCTGTCTTTGGTGCAATTATCAATGATCTGATAAAGTCACTAACAATACAGTCTTACTATTGGCACACTTACATGGGAGGGGGTGATGTGCTCATGCATGGCCATGTCTCCTACGCCCATCAGCGCCTCGCCCTTGTGGTCCAGCAAGACACAATACACAGCAGTGGACTCCTTGGACACCACCCTCAGGCCCTCTGTTCCCTGTGTGAGTGAACGTCCCTTTCATTAATTGCATTCATGCCTCTAAAGTGTGTGTGTGTGTGTGTGTGTGTGTGTGTGTGTGTGTGTCTTACCAGCTGAGGGTTGTGGGCTGTGAGGGCGCGGGCATGGCTGTCATTTCCCACGGCTGTCACAAGGAAGGGATGGCACCCAAGGCGGACCAAGGCATCAGCTAGGTTACGCCCTACCCCGCCGTAACTCTGCGTCACAGTTCCGCTATGGGTTCGCCCCGTGAACTGGAAGAGAAGAAACATAATCAGGGTTGTGATCGTGTAGAATAAACAGGGAGACATTAATTTTAGGATCATATTCTGAAAAGCTTCCGTGCCGCACCTCCACCTCATTCCAAGGGCTTTAATAGCTGAAGTTTCACAGATTTTCAAGTGAGTTTTTTTGGGGGGGGGTTTTAGTGACATATTCATAAGATCTCTGCAGTATTAATAAGAGAAACACTCTTGAGAATTCGGCTAATCATCTCTGGCCTTTGAAAATGGTCCTGGTGAGAGAGCAAGGTGTTTCAAAATAAAGGCCTCAAACACATGTTGTATATTCACTCGTATATGTATTTTCAAGCATGTCTACGTGAACTGTGGACACAGGGAGGGCGTATTTTCTGTCCCTAATATAGCTCTTTTTCTTGATACACTACTCAATTACAAACGTTTGAGAATCTGCCCTAAGTCTCGGTAGCCACTCCGACCTCAAGACCCAGTGAATTCAGTCAGGCAGGCAAGGAGTTCATGGTGGCTGAGGTGAGTGACCGCTGTAGCTCGGGTGTCGGTGCTATAAATTATCGGCCTCGTCTCCCTAGCGAGCCGTACAAGCCAATGTAACCTTACGCCGCCACCAAGAACGAAAAGCAGCGCCAGCGAAAATGCTGACGGAAAGGAAACGATAAAGGAAGAGGAAGACATAGGGGAAGAGAGAGAGAGAGAGAGAGAGAGAGAGAGAGAGAGAGAGAGAGAGAGAGAGAGAGAGAGAGAGAGAGAGAGAGAGAGAGAGAGAGAGAGAGAGAGAGAGAGAAGAATGACGTGAAATAAAAGAGCAGATGGACGGAGAGAAGGAAGGTGAAAAAAAAGGCAAGGAGATGCATAATGGAGACAAAGAGAAGATGAAGGAAAAGGAAGACATAGAGGAAATGGAGAGAAAACGGAGGATGGTGTAGAATGAAAGGAAGAGGAATAGCATGGGAAGAAAGAGAAGCAAGGAATGCGAAGGAAAGGCAAGAAGATGGAGACGGATAAGAGTAGAGGAAGGAAGTGAGGAGCACGAAAAAGATAAAAAAGAGAAAAGAAATTCGAATGGAAGGCAGGAATATGTGTAGGAAGATAGAAGAAGAGGAAGTTAGGCTGCGTGATGGAGATGGGTCAGAAAAGCTGTGCGATGCAGAATATTGTAAGAAAGTCTACTAAATACAATAAAATACAGGTAAAAAGATGATAAAAGATAAGACTTACATAGACGGACGATAGACAGAAAAAAAATTAATGGATAATGAATTTGAAAGTGTGTGTCAGCCAAAGCCCCAACCGACACTGAAGAATTCAATGTCCTTTTCATTTACTGTTTCCGAGATGCCCCTTGATAACACCTCGAGTCCCCATAACCACATCAAGGTAATTTCAGGAGCAGATGGAGGGTCATGATTATGTGCAATTACGTTATTTGTGAGGGCAGGGAGAAGAAGTACGGGGCGGGAGATGGTACGTACGAGGGGAGAGGGGAAGATGAATATACAAGAGCGGGGGAGGAGAGAGAGGGGAAAGAGAGAGATGAAGAGAGATTCTGAGTGATGGAAGAGGACAGGATCATATCAGTTGTTGAGAAATTCTGAGAGAGAGAGAGAGAGAGAGAGAGAGAGAGAGAGAGAGAGAGAGAGAGAGAGAGAGAGAGAGAGAGAGAGAGAGAGAGAGAGAGAGAGAGAGAGAGAGAGAGAGAGAGAGAGAGAGAGAGAGAGAGAAACATGAACAAACCAGAATGTAAAATTATAAAAGAGAAAGAGAAAGAATATAACGAGGGAGAGGGGAACGGAAAGACAAAAGAATTATAAAAAAAAAAAAAGTGAGACGAAAGGTGGCAGGGTAGTATCCGTGAAGGGATGATAGGTAGTGGAGACTGGCAGGGCGGCAGGGTGTCTTTTATGGGTGGATGGGAGGTATGGGCTGTGACACGAGTGAGTGAGATAACCTTGGCGACAGGAAACAATTAGCTAATGGCACGGCATAGCGGCGCCGACCAACAAGGCTAGCTAGGTAGAGAGACGCTACCTCTCAACCCCTCACATTATTCATACATGGCACATCTTATCGTAGAGGAATAAGAAAAAGAAAAAAAAAAAAGATATGGAATCTGCAACGCCAATTCTCTTTCCAAAGATCGCGTTCTTATGAATTGTTTTATACTGTCACCACCCAAATGCAGCCTACTAATACCTTGCCTGACACAAACGCTATCCTTCTCTCTCTTTTCTTTCTCTAATAACACCAATATCCATTAATATCCCAAGGAAGTGTGGGTGAAAGGCGTCAAATTTGTCGTTTTTATATGTGGCGTTTATGTATTAATTTATGATCTGGGGAAATGAATAAGAATATTTAAGAGGGGCAATTTCCCACATCTCAGGAGGACAGGCAAGGGTGAGATCGATGAAGCGAAAGGCAAGAATATGACAAAGAACGCCCGCCACCAGACACTACCCACCTCATTACTCATTGCTTATTCATGCTTATTCTGGGCTCATCTCAGTGGTATTTTCCCCTTAACTAGGAGAACCGTTGACATGAAGGGGGAAGCTACAGGAGGAGGAGGGGGAGGAGACTCATAAGGGATAATCAAACAGTAACAGATTCTGAGATCCTTGCATGGATGTTTGGAAACTACTACTAACTACTTGGTAAAGAAATATGATAGTAAAGGAGAATGAAGGAAGAAAAAAGAGGAGGAGGAAGAGGAGCAAGAGGAGGATAAAATTTAATGCCTCACGGAAACGGAAAATGAGAGAGAGAGAGAGAGAGAGAGAGAGAGAGAGAGAGAGAGAGAGAGAGAGAGAGAGAGAGAGAGAGAGAGAGAGAGAGAGAGAGAGAGAGAATAAAGAGAGGATGGCAGAAAGAAGAGAAGGAGCATCTTATAATAAATGGACTGCCTCTTCAACCTGGCTGCTCCCTGAGAGGCATCGAAAATGTGAGAGACGGAGGAAGAGGAACAGGAGGAAGAAGAAGAGGCGGAGGATAATACCAGATACGAAGAGGAGAAATAAAAAGCTAAGGATCAAGTAGACGGGAGGAGGAGACGGGAAGACTCACGTACAGGAAAACGAGGGATTAAATAAGCATCCAGATGGAGGGAGGAAAAAGCCGGGAGGAAGAATACGAGGACGAGGAGAAGCTTGAAAACACAGGAGTCCCGGGAAGGCTTTCAACTCCTATTCCCAGTCAAGGCCAGACCAGGAAAGGCTTATGAAGTGGAAAAGTTCACTCGAGTGTCAAGGTAGAGAGAGAGAGAGAAAAAAAAAAGAAGAAAAGAAAGAATGTAAGTGCAGCGTTGTGTCGAGCGAGTAAATAGAGGAAGTTAATCGTAAAAAGGAATGGCGACGTGACAATGTTCTTTACTTCACCGTACTATTCATTAACCCTTTGATTGCCCGAGTCTCTCCTCAGGCTTAATTAAAAATGCTGGATGCAAGTGTACGTAGTGAATAATTTTGATATACACGTACCGCTGGCAACAGATATGAGTGATCGAGTGCTTCAACCGTTTTAGTATTGTACTGTTCTTCCTGAAGCCTAATTGAAAATGCTGGATGCAAGTTTAGAGAGTAATTTTAAAATTCACGTACCATTAGTAACAAATATAGGTGATCAAGTGTTTCAAATGTCTCATTGCCTATAATAATAACTCTAACTACTATATTTTCTCCTCGAACTTAATTGAAAACGATTGATGCAAATGTAGAGTTATTTTGAAAGACCCGCACCACTGACAGCAGAGAAGAATGACCAAGTACTCGTATTTCAAACCCTTGTAAATCCGTGTTTGTATGTCTGATTAGTAGAATCGTCTCAGGTTATTCAAATGAAGTAGCAGTAGGTGTCGTACTGTTATTACCTAGCAGACAGAGGGTTAAAAAAGGTGTTGAACGTTGATTAGTTAAGGGAAAGCGGGGTGAGTTCCGGAGACGCGGCTTACGGTATATTAGGGAGCAACAGTACAGCGTGGCATTAGGGATGAGAGTAGGTGTTTGTTACTTTGGTAGAAGAGCGCAACGTGACCTATTCAGCTCCTGGGTGGGTGTAATAATGGTAATAACAATAATGGTACTGCTTTTGATGCTGCTGGTGTTGTTGCTGCTGCTACTACTGCTACAACTACTGCTACTACTACTACTACTACTACTAGTACTACTACTACTACTGTAAAAAGAGAATAATAATAATAAGAACAACAAGAAAAACAAAAGCAAGAACAAGAACAACAATAATAATTACCACCACCTACCACCACTACTATTATTACCACCAGCACCATCACCACCACCACCACCACCATCACTACGTATCATAAATAATAACAGCACTATTATCGCGTCCTGTATAGTGTTCGAACCCTAGATTTCGTGAAGGCAGCGCGGCGCGACTCACTAACAATGAGTCACGTAAGGGATACAATGAGGTCAGGGCGTGACGTGAGAGAGAGAGAGAGGAGTAGAGAGAGAGAGAGAGAGAGAGAGAGAGAGAGAGAGAGAGAGAGAGAGAGAGAGAGAGTGTGTGTGTCCTAACCTTTGCCCAAGCGTCACAGCAGACTAAAACCTAGCCTGTAGACTGAATGACAAGTAAAGACAAGTAAAGACAAAGAGGAAACAAGCCAGCATAGGTTACAAGCTAGCCTGACCTCCCTCCGTGCAGCCGTAAGATAAATATCACCTGTAATAAGAATTTAATGGCCCTGCTCTAATGGTCCAGATAAATATACTTCCAGGGAAAAATGAGCGTCATTTGCTGTGGTGTCTCCGGGTTGCGTGCGCGAGATATCCCCAAATAGAGTCCCCGCCGCACGGACACAGAGAGAGTTTCGGAGTAATGGCATGGTTCTGGACTTTGTTTTGTGACGACCTGATGCCTTGGTAAACACGAGGAATAGTTCTCAACCACCGCGATGCGTCATCATCTATATTAAAATTTTATGGCGTTATTTTAGTTCCTGTGCGGCGGACGCTTTCAGAGAGAGAGAGAGAGAGAGAGAGAGAGAGAGAGGAGAGAGAGGAGAGAGAGAGAGAGAGAGAGAGAGAGAGAGAGAGAGAGAGAGAGAGAGAGAGAGAGATGCATTAAACTATACTCGCAATTTTATAATCCAATAGAATCCAGTGTCACTAGTACAGACGCGAACACAAATGGAAGCAGCGTTTTGATTTAACCTCCTTTTCCGCGAACCCTCACGCGCTGTCTGCCCATTTCTGCTGATAATACGAGCGTCCAGTATAAAGGAGGCGGCGAACTACTGACGTGGGAGGAGGGCTGACCACTCACTCGTCCTTCTTGGAACCGAGTGAATGAGAGGCAGGCTGCTTCCGAGAATTTGAACGGAAGGTGTAAAAAGATTTAGCCCCGTATTGTTAAGTGTTTCTTTGACTTTCGTTATACCGCATATTGTTAGTGACGCGCAATATAGCAAACTTATTTAATTGAAACTCCTTAGATGGTTCGTGTAATCTCAATACAGTACTCATTATTGCGTCGTCGCTGAACCACGCTCCCAGGTACAGATAGTTACTGCTATACGCTAGTGTAGTGGAGCGTGTCGTGAGCGCCATAGTGTTCTCTGCCTTTCCACGAGTCACTGGGCACATTTCTCTGGACGTGGCCAGGATTGCCATTTCATTCATTAGTAACAATGCACGTGAATCCCCTAAAAACACCTCAGCAACGACTCTTCCCTTCAACATCATCATCGCATTGTCCATATATACGGAAAATAACAGGTAGGTCGACGGGGCCCTTTGGAGCAACCCAGCCGTGACGTGATGGTGGCGGAGCGGAGCACGCTTGGATAGACAGATAGCCTCAGCACCTGCACTAGCTTATCACGGGGCGCTCTGTCGTAGGCTATGCTGTAATCAGTGAATTTATTTTCTATCAATACGCAAAGTCATCTTTGAAGCAAGGCAGCATCTCCTTAACAGCCTGGCAACTCTGATTGGCAGGCTGTTTAGGAGATGCCCTACACACACACACACACACACAAGCAGGGTAGTTATACACACATACACACACCACCATCACCACACACCATGGTATCCTGGCGCTCTGTCCAGCCCCGCCGACCCCCGCCAAACCTGGTCTCACTGCCGCTGCTAAGCTACCAATTTCCTGTCTCTCATCGACAATATTTAGCGTAATTTTCAAGGTTTTCCAGATGTTTTCACGTGCTTTCTGGTCTCGGTGTGTAGGAGGAGGAGGAGGAAGAAGAGAAGGAGGAGGTGGAACGGAGAGGAGGAGTGTGAGTGGGAGGGAAGAGATGATAAGGAGAGGAGCAAAAAAACATTTCGGGTCTATATCGTTATTTTTTCTTTTTAATTAATAGAATTGGCATTGTTTTAATTTATTATTAGAAAAGTATAACAAGTTATAACGTATAATAAAATCTAGTCTAGTATCTTTGGCGCCCCGCCCCGCCCTGCCGAGCACCACCAAGCCCTGCCCGCCCTCCCGCTGCCAAGATAAGAATTCCCCGTCTCTCCTCGTCAATATTTAGTGTAATTTTCAGAGATTTCCATGTGTTTCCAGGTGTTCAAAGACTCGGGTGTATAGGAGGAGGAGGTGGAGAAGGAGGTGGAAGGAAGAGTAGGAGTGTGAGGTGAAGGGATGAGAAAGAGAAGGTATGGAGGAAAGGAGCAAAAAAAAAAAAAAAAAAAAACCACCTCGGCCGCATGCCAATATTTTTTCTCTTTTAGTAATGGAGTTGGCATTGTTTTGATATTTGATTTATAACTAGAAAATAGTAACAAGCTATAAGATACAATAAAACCTAGTCTAGCTGCATTTTTGTTTCTCGAAAAAAGTAACAAATTCGGCGTTTTCTTTATTTCCATATTTCTTATCATCACGCCTTGGATTGTTTTGGTATTTGATTTAAGACTTAAAAAAAATATAAGAAACATATACCGAGTAAAAATATTCAATAAAATCTTGCCTGTAATCCGTTTTTTTCAATTTTAAAATAAATCCACTGATGGACTGAAAAAAATATTTTCTTTATACCCCTACCCCTCCCTCAAACCGTCACTTGGTAAACGAAACACACACACACACACACACACACACACACGCACACACACACACACACACACACACACGCACAGCATTGGGTATAGTTCTGACCAATACTACAACTGCTTTAACCCTTTGATTTTGATACGAGACAATTATCACCATCATATCCAAAGTAGGAAAACGTTATAAGCATCTGCAAGAATGTTATGGGAGAAAAAGAATAGAATTTATGATTTTTACCTAATTTAAAGACTGGATGTCTCAAAGTGACTGGTAATCAGGGAAAGATGTACCAAGTGACAATAAAAGCGTTAAACACCAATTATACAGATTTGTGACTCGTCTCTAATCAGTGCCACACACACACACACACACACACACACACATACACACACACACAAGGCAGTGAAGCTAGTGGGAGTGGAGCATTAACACCACACCACACCACCACATAAACATACACCACGGTATCCTTGGCTCCCCGCCCCGCCCCGCCAAGCCCCACCAAGCCCTGCCCAGCCCCACCGCTGCTAAGATATGAATTTCCCCGTCTCTCCCCGTCAATATTTAGCTTAATTTTCAGGGATTTACAGTTCTTTTCAGGAGTTTAGATACTCGGGTGTATAGGAGGAGAAGGTGGAGGAGTAGGTGGAAGGGAGATAGCAGTAGTAGTAAGTAGTAGTAGTAGTAGTAGTAGTAGTAGTAGTAGTAGTAGTAGTAGTAGTAGCAGCAGCAGCAGCAGCAGCAGCAGCAGCAGCAGCAGTAGTAGTAGTAGTAGTAGTAGTAGTAGTAGTAGTAACAGCAGTAATCGTAGTCGTAGTAGTAGTAGTAGTAGTAGTAGGAGGAGGAGGAGGAGGAGGAGGAGGAGGAGGAGGAGAGTGGAAAAAGAGGAATGGAGGAGGAGGAAGAAGGAAGGAGGAATAGAACGTGGAGGAGGAAAGTGAGGAAAAGGAGGAGGGAGCGAGAATTATGACAGGTTATAAGGAAAGGTTAGAGAGACTGGCTCTGTGTGTGTGTGTGTGTGTGTGCGTATGTGTGATAGTGAGATGATAGTTAGAGTAGTGGTAGTGATAGTGGTTGTACTGGTGGTGATGGTAGTGGCCAACTGTATACAAAATAAGTAGTAGAGAGAGAGAGAGAGAGAGAGAGAGAGAGAGAGAGAGAGAGAGAGAGAGAGAGAGAGAGAGAGAGAGAGAGAGAGTCGAATGAATAAAATAAAAAAAACTTTAGAAAAATCTTAATTATGGATGTGATGTAATTAGGGTGGGAGAAGCGCGGCGACGTGGAGAGGAGAGGTAGGGAATTGGAATGAGGAGGCAGCTGCTGTGGGTATGAAGGGATGCTTGGGTGCTGACGTGGCGGGATGCGAACTGAGAGAGATGGAATGTGGGGAGCGATGAAGCGGAGGCGAAAGGCAAATGTCTATAATGAACTGGGGAACTGCTTCGAGATAGATGGATAGACAGATAGATACAGAGAGAGAGAGAGAGAGAGAGACGTACGAGTATAGGGAAGACTGAAGCAAATGGAACGATCTCATTATTAAAGACGGAAAAGGACGAAAAAGAACCGGTACCTCAGTGGGCGTTTTTTAAATTTTTATTGCAGTTTTGTTGCCCTTGGCCAGTGCCCCTACTACATAAACAAGAAAAAAAAAAGAAAAGGAAAAGATGAAAACAATAAATTTGATACGAATAGATAAGATAAAACACGAAACAGTGAGACAAAAGCAAGAAAAGACGAAAGAAGAGAAGAACAGCAGGGAATGGAAAGAAGGATGAGGAAAAGGTGTAAATAGATGTAGGTAAAGATTTTCGTGGTCTAGTTTTGTGAGGAAAGAATAAGAGTGATGAAGTAATTTGGTTTTGATGGTAGAGGAGATCCCTGCCTCATCACCTCCCAGACCTTACCCTTCCATTTCGCCGGGGAGGTTGAAAACATGATATAATATATGGCATCACGGAGCTTCATCACCGCCTGGAGTAAGGATGATCACATTGGGCGAGGGAATCTGAGCGTGAGGGCGAGAGAGCGGCTATGTGGCCCATATTCTGAAACACCTCCTGTGCCGCACCTCCACTGCTTTCAAAGGTTCTAGTTGAAGTGGCATTGATTTTTAAGGGTGTTTTGATGGTTTTAGTGATAGATTAACAACATATCTACATTATTAACAGGCGAAACACCCTTGAGAGCCTGGCTAGTCATCGCTGTGGGCTTTGAAAATAGTCGTGGAAAGAGAGCAAAGCGTTTCAGGATACAGGACCCGAGAAATAGCAAAATGTAGGAGAGTGTATTCGTGTGTGTAGTTCCTCAGGCAACAGAGTAAAGGAAAGGAAAGGAAAGAGGGAAGCTGACATGAA
This sequence comes from Scylla paramamosain, assembly GCF_035594125.1. Lineage (NCBI taxonomy): Eukaryota > Metazoa > Arthropoda > Malacostraca > Decapoda > Portunidae > Scylla > Scylla paramamosain. The sequence continues at coordinate 22,560,236 of NC_087168.1, forward strand.
AGATAACGTATATACTCGTACTCTCTGGCTACACACACACACACACACACACACGCACACACACACACACACTCGTGACCTACATAGTCGCGCTGTCAGGCAGGATAAGACAAGTGTATAAAATGGGGGAAGAAAAAGAGAATTCCATTGGCAGAGTTGTGTTGAGGAGAAGAGAGATGGGGGGAGAAATGAGATGACGAGAGGCCGAGATGAAGCTGAGACTAAGGACTGTAATGGATGAGGCGCTTGAGGGTGAGGTTGAGTGTGTGTGTGTGTGAGAATGTGATGGTGCGGGGGAGGGAAGGAAACAGGGATAGATGGTTAGGTTATTACGTTGTGAGTGAGTGAGTGGGTGAGTGAATGAGTGAGTGACTTGGTGAGTGAGTTTGATCGTTAGATATAGGTACAGTTAATTATTTTTGTTAGATACGGAAAGAAGGAAGGAAAGACGAAAAGACAGGACGAAAGAAGAAAAAAAAGAGGAAATAAAGACAAGAAAATATAGAGTTAGATAAATAGGTCGTTAGGTAGATAAGTAGGCAGACAGATAAATAAATAAATAGATACAAAAAAAAAAAAATTCACATCCATTAGGACTTATGATATCACCAATAACACACTTTTTATTTACTCTTCCTCTACTCACTCGTCTAATACAGGGACATTGTTTATCTTCTCTGGAAAAATTGGCGTCAGATATACACGCAAATTTACATCTCGTCTCGTTAACGTTTCGAGGTTTCGTGACAGTCCGGGAGGTTGGCGGCGCGGGTTTTGGAGTGGGACAGAGGGCGCTTCTGGGTTTGGTAACGTCAGGGAAACGAAGACAGAGGCGGTTAGGTTCTTAGCTTATCGCTCGAGTCAATACCGTGTTATTCTGTTATTCTCTTAGGTTACATGGAAAGTAGTCCTTGCAGTTTGTTTTGGGTGGCTAATGTTAGGTTAGGTTAAGTTACGTTAGGTAAGGTCAAACAATTTTTCTTGGTGGCTATGATAGGTTAAGTCAAGTTAGATAAGGTAACTTAATCTAACCTAACCTAATATTCTATCCTATTCTAGGTCATCCCGAAATGTCAAGCCTCCGTAGAAACAGACAGACGGACAAACAAAGAGACAGACAGACAGGCCCATCACCCCCCACACACACGTACAAGCCTTGTGTTCATTTGTCATGCAAAAAGTTAAGGTAATAGCGAGTTCTCTCAATTCTCAGTAATTCATCCTGACTTTGGACTTCAGGCACGGGAGGAAATGTTTGGTTTTACGTGTAACCTGTTCATTCTCAAACACAGGGCCATTTATTCCTTCATTTTTTTTTTTTCTTTTTTTGATTCAGTTAAAAAATGCTTCTCGTTGGCCCAGTTTCCTAAATTGAAGCGGACAAGGGCAGTGTAAACCTTTCTCTCTCTCTCTCTCTCTCTCTCTCTCTCTCTCTCTCTCTCTCTCTCTCTCTCTCTCTCTCTCTCTCTCTCTCTCTGGACTGTCCGAAGCAGTAGTATTTAGGCATTTGTTGTTACTGTTAGGCTAGGTGAGTGTTGTTATGTTATGGTCTATTCTGTTATGTTATGGTAGGACAGAAGTGTTCCCAAACGTTGTGTTATGTTCTGTTATGTCAAGAGTAGGATAGCAGTATTGTTCCCCACACGTCCACAAACAAAGTCCCAAGCCCCTCATGCTACCCCCACCCCACACACACACACACATCATCTCAGATCTTCGTGTATGGAGCCCACACCAGGAGCCCAAGGTCTCTGAAAACACGTATGAGATGCTGGTCACCTAAACCTTTGCTCAGGTGGAGGACAGGAAGTCAAATAAAAGGGAGGAGAGGTGGAGGAGGGAGTGGAAAGAGGGGTAGGAAGAGAAGGGGGAGGGAGGAGGGAGTGAGGGAGAGGGAGGGAGCGAGAGAGTGAGAGGTGAGGGATCAGGTGTGGTGGCCTTGGCTGCCTTGACCTGCTCTGCTGCTCTCAGGGCGATGGGTCAATCAGAGTGATGGCGGCGCCTGGTGGTGGCGGCAACACCATACACGCCTGCCGGTATGGGATTCCCTTTCAGACCTTGCGTGGCGTACCCTTTCCTGACACCACACGCCCACACGCCCACCCACCCACGATCCTCCACGATTTAAAAGGTGGTGAGGAGTTTAGAAGGCGGCGCTGCACGAGTAACATTACTTGAGGGAGGGAGGGAGAATAAAGACTGAGTGCGGCATGAAAGATTAAAAGGAGTAATCTACTGCTGCTATTGTTTGTCGGGGACGGCATAAATGCTTGCTGTTATTTTACACATGTCAAGGGCGCACAAAAAAACAACAACAACAACAACACGATAACAATGCCGCTCCTAAAAAAAAGAAAGAAAGAAAGAAAAAAAAACGAGGGAGAATCACTCAATTTAGTTTTCATTTGTCTTGATACTTCTCTTCTAAAGCAATTCAAGGCGTAGGGAGGAGGAAATACAGAAACAGGAAGGAATGGTAATGTGGTGTGTGTATAGTGAGGATGTGTGACAAAATAAGCTGACAATTCGTGCTCAGTGTGAATCTGACTCTCCAACTGTCTCTCTATGCACAGCGGGAAGGTAGAAAGATGGACAGCAGTACCAAGCTCTCCAACACTCCAATTTGTTTCTATGCACCGCCGGAAGAGGGAATCGAAAGAAATGCAAGCAAAAACAAAACTCCTCATAGTAGTTTCTATAAATAGCAAGGAGGTGGAGTCAAACGCAAAACTCTCCAACTCTCTTTCTATGTTCAAAAGAGAGGTAGAATCGAAAGAAATAGCAGAATAAACTCCAACCTTCTTCCTATGCACAGCGAGGAGGAGGAACCGAAAGACATGACAGTAATACAAAACAGTCACTCCTACCACACACACAACCGACTCATTACAGGAACTCTACGTAATGCCCATGCCTTAATTCACCCCCAAATTAGGCGCCGGTCAGCCCTCGCCTCAGCCAAGCAAAGCCCCAAGTCTCCCTGAGGACATTCCGCCATCCACTGCTGCTCCCTATCACAGGTCGGGCAATAAGAGAGGCAGGTTAGGCCAAGCACTCTCACGGTAGGGCATAAATAAGATGAGAAAGTCCAGGATGGCATATGTTTTTATCCCTCTATTTCTGCTTCCCATTTACCGTGCCTCTCTCTCCAACTGCGTCCTTCTCTTTTTTTTTACGTTTTCTTTCGTCGCGTTTTCTCGGGGTGACTTTCATGTATTCTCGCCTTCCTCCAAGGCTGAACTAGGTGAGTCAGTCAGTGTTGGTGTAGTGTGTTAGTGAGTGTGTTACTGTGTACTGAGCAGCGGCGTGTGACCTGAGTACGAGTATCATCCATCCCAGTACCACGTGACTTTAAACCATACATTACACTGGTTTCCTTACACCTTCCCTTTCTTCCTCATTCTCCTTCTTTCCATCCATGCCTCCTTTCTTCTTTTTACCTCGCCTTCTTGCTCCTTAACCTTTATTGTCGCTGTCGCCGCTTTTCTTTTTGTGCCGTCCTTGACGTGGCGGGAATGTCGTACTGTCGGTGGGACTTTTATATAAGCGAATCACAGAGTCGTGAACGAACACAAGCTGGCGTCTGTCTCTTCCTCAGGAACTCGGCCAAGGAAGGCAGGGTGAACCTTTCCTGGTCTCGATTCCAGAGCGTGGCAGTTATGGAGGAGATACGAGTATGTAGACTGCGTATGAATTCCAGGTCAGAGTGGGAGGGAATTCAAGGTGTGGAGGAAGGAATGAGTAGAATGGCAGACGATGGTGAAGGCGAGGAGGCGTGCCTGAGGGCGGTCGTGCTGGCGCGGGACCCCTACAGCCATCTCTTTCCCGACCCGGCGTGCGAGGCGAGGGAAGGCAGCCGAGCGTTACATTAGACTCGTAAGTTCAGGCCGCTGTTGCTTTGAATGCCGCACTTTTCTCCCGGCGGTGGTGATTGCGTGTGGTGCGGCATTTAGCGAAGGTCAGCAAATATTAGGGAAACACGATCTTCCATGAGCGGTTGGCAAGCCGAGAGTGCCGAAGTCTCCCAGCAGCCTCCGCCACTCGCACTGCTTCCTCCTCACCTCGTAAGCCATCCTCGCGGCCCTCCCCCTTGCCATCCTGCCTCCAGGAAACCAATCTGGAACACCTGATTTCCGCTGCATCAGCTTGGCTGTTGAAACTTTGCTGCGCCACTAAAATCTATGAATATTTCAAAAGTTGGTCTCTACCTCATCTGGCAGCCTCAGCAATGGATGCCTGGGAGGGTCTGGGCGGCATGAACCCTTAGTCGATACCTACCGGTCGCGGGGGACGGACACTCGCGCGACCCTTTCAAGGTGCTAACTCGGTCACGCTCTGCCTTCTCAGCCCACAGCGAGCGGCGGAGACTCTCAGCCGGATAGAGTGCGTACATAGAGGTGCCTAACTTCTCTGGGAGGTAGTGTGGTGAGCGGAGGGAAGGGAAAGCGTGGTGTGGGTGTGAGACAGGTGAGACTTGGTCAGGAAAGGACTAGTGTGGCAGGCGTGGTCAGCTGCAGCGCCCAGCTGACTGGGCACACCATCCTGGAATCAACAAGTTCGTGGAGGTGAGTACAGCTGCTCACACCTACTTCTACTTCTCGTGGGTCTCGCCTGGCCTTCCCTTGGCCTGGTGGGACAGCGGAACAAACTTTCGCACACCAGCACACACTCAAAACACGAACTCACACAGGCGATGACAAAGAAGCAAAGAGGCGGAAAGCCTTCATTCACGTGTTGTAATGGAACAGAAAGACCAGTGTCCACTAAACACCTGGAAATCGTGACAGACTGTAAGAATACGTGAGGCGCGGCGCAGAGGCCGATGGCTGGCGTATATTGTTACAAGAGTAAAGAAAACGATCGGGAGTTTGACCTGTGATTATCGGCTGCTAGACAGAAAAAAGAAAGAGTACACTGGCACTGTCAGGGCATAACAAAGTCTATAAACCCATTAAAAATAAAGAAAAATTAAAGATATACAAAAAAGAAAGCGAGTGCAAAACGTTGACTTGGAACCAAACATAGCTATTGTGACGCAGCGTGCCCAACTTAACACAACCTCAGAGAAAAAAAAAAAAATTGAAATAAAGAAATATATGCAAAAAAATAAATATATCCTAGTGATTTATAACGAAGTAACCTGCTGGAACGGACGACTCTTCTGCAGGTCTTTACTACGAGTATGTGACGAGGAGTTACAAGCGAGAGAAAGGGCACGTTTTGTCGCCACAGACTGAAGGGAACGAAAGACTGAGATACTCGAAGGAAATCTGAAAGAAACAGATGAACCTTCGGCATCACACCACCGAGAAGAAATATAAAACTATATCGTAAACACAGACAGCTAGGTAGATAGACAAACAAACACACTCAAGGGACGAGAAGCTTCGGTGATAAACTGTTTCGTCGCACACACACACACACACACACACACACACACACACACACACACACACACACACACACTAATACTACGCAGCACATCACAACGACAAATCACAGCCGCTTATATCTTAAGACATACACAGCATAATGTATTTGTAGGTCCACAGCAGCACTCAGCACACAGCCACAGTAAGAAAGCTATTCACAACACACTCTGTTCTCAGTCTCATCTCAGACTCCCTACTCACGACAGCCACATCTCAAACATTTCACTCAACAGCACTGACAGTTGCATTTCAGTCAATCCACACAGCACAGCCACACCAAAGCCACTCCACACGCTACACAGCCCCACTTAAAACACTCCACACCTCAAGCATTCCACTTACCACAACCACACTTAAGACACTCACTTACCACACAGTCGCACCTCAAGACTCTTCGCACCAACACAGCCACACTTCAACTCCACACACCACGCAACCACACCTCAGACACTCCACTCAGCACACAACCACACTTAGCACACTCCACTCCACCATACACTTGCACTCACCACAATCACACCCAAACACACTCAAGCTTCATTCACTTCACAGCCACACACGGAACCTTCACCCAGCATCCAGGGATACGCAAGTCCACATCAGCCCTACTTATTCCCCGTAGACACATATATATCTCTTACACGTCAGGAGGAATATAGTCAAGAGCACGGAAAAGAAAAGAAAAGGCCTGGTTAGAATGCCTCTTTCTTTCTTCGCCACCATAAAGATAAAGTAAATTATAAGATAGGATAGAAATAAGTAAAGGAAATAAATAAATACAGCATAAATAAATTAATAGATGCATAAATTAATGAATACCTAAATATATAGACGGATAGATGAAAAAAAGAAGAAAAAGAAACAGGAGAGCCGAAAAATGAGCCAGTTTTGATACTTCTCGTATTCGTAGACAGTTCAAATCGTAGGCAGGAGAAAATACAGAAACAGGAAGAGAGTTTCGTGGTTTACCAGCAAGACACACGTTCGTAACTCAAGAAATCTCAAAGCTATGCACGCAGACGTACAGAAATACGTACACCTTAGACAAGCCAACAAATAGCTTAACCTCGGTCTCTCTTCTCACCTCATCTGCACTGTCACAGCAACAATCTCTCACTACCAAAGCTCACAGACGGAGAGAATACACCGAGAGTCACATATGATTGAAGAATACTGGTCTTAATAAGAAATTATAGCATAAACAAATAATAATAATGGACATACAATAATCGCAGCTGCTGAATGAATCTCGAAAACAAGCGAAAAAGAAAGAAAAAAATCGAAGTTAGTAAAGAAAACAAAAATGATAGCAAACGATCCTATCCTTTAATAAACACTAACGCACACTAACGTACAAACAAACATGTCACAGTTAACACTCACCATCACCATCTGTCTACCTACCTACCTAAGCAGTTCCTAAAGTAGAAAAAGAAAGAGAAAACACAAATTAGCAAACAAAGATGCACCTTAACAAACACTAACACACGCTAACATATAAACAAACACGTGAAACCTAATCCTTCCCATCTACTTTTCTACCTACCTACCTACACACACACACACACACACACATTATCCCAGCCCTGCCGCCACTCGACCGCCCACCTCCATACCAAACCAAGACAGCAGCTGAGCCCAAAACAAAGAAACGAGCTATATTCCACGTTTTACTAGTAATTTCAAGCCAGATTAGCATTTCCCGAGAGAAGAGCCTTGCCTTGCCTTGCCTTGCCTCCCCTCAACCCTCCTGCGCCTGTCCTCGCCACCACGCAAAGGGAGGCCATCAGGTACTCGGTCTCTGGGTGCTCTTCGGGGCCTCGATCTGACCTTTCCGAGTTAGGGTCACGGTTTTAATACGTAACGAGTGAGTTAAATTAATTATACTTGTAGTGAGTGATAAGCTCGAGATTAATTTATAAAAGAATACGGCTTAGATTTGTGAGAAAGTTTGTAAAAGTGAATATTTATTGCGACTGAGAAGCTCGTGGTTATTTTGCAAAGGAAAGCGGTTTAGATTTATGAGGAGGGAGTAAAAAGTGAATGATATTTGCAGGCTCTGATAAATTCGTGATTATTTCACAAAGGGTCACGGTTTAGACTCGTGAAGAGTAGTAAAAGTGAGAGATATTTATGGAGACAGGTAAGACTTTGATTGTTTTATGAAAGTTCACATCTTAGATTTGTGAGGAGCTAAGTGTGAGTGATGATTCTTGTGACTGATAGGTCCATGATTACTTTACAAGAGAACAAGGCTTATACTCATATAAAAAAAAGTAATAATAATAGATAAATAAATAAATAAATAAATAAATACATAAATGAAATAAAAAAATATAATAAATAAATAAATAAATAAATAAATAAATAAATAAATAAATACATAAATGAAATAAAAAAATATAATTCATGCAAAAATTTTTCATGATTTTCCAAAGGTTTCTATTTCGATGCTTGGAAATGAGTGGAAATGAATGACCTTTGCAATCAGTCATACATTAGCTCTTCATTACTTGCCAAAACATCACAGTTTCGATTCGTAACAATAACAGCGAAAACAATATCTGAATATAGTCACAGATTAACCCTTCCACTCGTCAAAAGGCACAGAAATACAAAAGTTCTCATTAAAATCATAGAAAAATCGTAGTTTACAGCAAATATTAAATGTAGAATCATATTACCTGCTTGAATCTTTACTTTTTACCTCTTCTTCATTAACACGTCTACTGCTATCACTAACATCAATATCACATTTTAAACAACGTGATTCTCTATTGTTGCACTTCGGTTTCCCATCTTAAGGACCTCAGCCTTCGCTCCGGCGCAATAGCACTGTGAAGCCGCTTGATCTCAGCAACGTAGACACTCACACACACATCTTCCCTGTGTTGTTGTCCTTGGCGGGGTTACTGGCGCATCCCTCTCGCCTCGCTGCACTGTAATGATCGCCACCCTTGAGCCACTGAGTCTTGTAATCCAGCTGTTAATAGGATTTCACGGAGCACTAAGTTAATGAAATATTCTGAAGTGACTCCTAGTTCTACGTTTTGGTCTGGCTGTTTGTCTATCTATCTGTTTGTTTATCTACCTACCTACTCATCACACACACACACACACACACTTTTCGCACATCTCCTTTGGCCTGATTAGCGAGCCTTTGAAGTCACGCCGGTAACTCAATATCGCTGACAGGACAGTGCTAGCAGAGAGAGAGAGAGAGAGAGAGAGAGAGAGAGAGAGACTGCATAACCTCACCGCCAAACAACAAAATAATAATATACTGACTTATTACATTCTGACCGTACGTTTGGTTACGCTGAGACAGAGACACCGATGATTACCTTTACTCCTTCACGAATTCTTACCTGCACTGACTAATGGAGAGCTACTGTGGTCTTGTCTAGTAGTTAGTTTAAAATCGAGCAGTGAATTCCTTGCCAAAGACTGATACCTTAAGAGAAATAACACAGTAAGTAATCTAATGTGAAAAAAGTGGTCGTATTCTTAAATGCTTCGTCATGTGGTGCAAGTTATTAAGGTTTCCGAGGATATTTTCACGAATCTAGTGGTATTTTAAGGATTCTGCACCTTGCTTATACTTTTAATAGGTTTTATTATGATTTTTAAGGGTGTTTTCATGATTCTACTGGTAATTTTTTACAACGATTCTACATCATCAACGGGAAAAGATGACGAGAAGTTTGATAAATAGCTTCAACAAAAAACTTATGATTAAAAACAGGCTGTCTGTCTAACTTATCCATAGACATTAATGTTTTCCTCTTCTAATAACAAAGTTTCTTATCAAGTGGTAGAATCTGACTAATAACTTCTGTGGCCTTTGAAAATAGCCCTTCTGAGAGCCTGGAACGCTTAAAATTACCAGTCTTTGCCTTGAAAATGTGGCGAGAGAATTAGGTAAGGGAGCTATTAAGACGTACTATCCTCTACCCTCCCAGAGTCCTCCCGGGGCACCCTCAGCTGTGTGTGTGTGTGTGTGTGTGTGTGTGTGTGTGTGTGTGTGTGTGTTAGGTCCAGGTATTCTGTTCACGTATTCATAAAAGCTCACACTGATGCGACTGACCTTTCTTTCAGTGTGTGTGTGTGTGTGTGTGTGTGTGTGTGTGTGTGTGTGTGTGTGTGTGTTTGTGGTGGTGTTGTGTCTTTATTTGTCCTGTGTGTGTGTGTGTGTGTGTGTGTGTGTGTGTGTGTGTGTGTGTGTGTGCGCGCTGCAGTCGTTGGCAAAAGAGGGATAAGGTCATCAAAAAAGCGCACGCAGACACACACACACACACACACACACACACACACACACACACACACACACGTCAAAAAAATAAAAATAAAAAGATGAAAACTCTTAATGGTATTATAATATTTTCCTCTCAAGTCATAATATAATGTTAATTCTTTTGCATCATTATTGGATTTGCCTGAAATGATAAATCTGTACTTTTAGATAAAACACATTAATTACTTGCTAGAATTATGTGGTACAACAGTGTGTGTGTGTGTGTGTGTGTGTGTGTGTGAGAGAGAGAGAGAGAGAGAGAGAGAGAGAGAGAGAGAGAGAGAGAGAGAGAGAGAGAGAGAGAGAGAGAGAGAGAGAGAGAGAGAGAGAGAGAGAGAGATTCTATAGTAATGAAACACCACGCTTCACTACTTAGGCAAACACACACACACACACACACACACACACACACACACACACACACACACACACACACACACACACACACACACACACACACACACACACACACACAAACAAGCAAACAGATCAAGCACAAAAAACCCTCTTCAAAAAAACACTAAAACACAAGATAATGTTATGTTATGCAATGTTATGCTATGTTATGTTCGTACGTGCGTTGTGGGGACGATTTATAGGAGCTCCGTATTATCACTGATCTTTATGTGGCGCTTTGGAGACTAACGAGGCATTTATGTTCACGCCGAGGAGGACAAACTAACATAAACCAGGTGTGAGCGATGCGAATGTCTTGGGAAGGGCGGGGGATCTGCCTTTTATCCCCCTATGCTGCATCGGTTTCGTGGTGTTTAGCTCCTCACCGCAGACACAAGAATAAGAAAAAGGGGAGGTGATAGAATAGGAAGGACTGTTGTACTGTACCTCCTTTGTGTTCCATTGTGCTTGCTTTCCACCTCAGCTCAAGGGGACACATGAGAAGAGCAACTAGTATTGTAAATTCTTTGTGTTCTGTTGCGCTTCCTTCTTAGCACAGACACGAGGGAAGGTGAAAGAATAGGAAGGAATATTGTACCTCCTTTGTGTTCCTTTGTGCTTGCTTCCCACCTCAGCTCAAGGGGATACAAGGGAAGAGCGACTAGTATTGTATCTTCTGTTGTGTTCTGTTGTGCTTCTCTCCCACTCCAGCTCAAAGGAAAACAAAGGAAGAGCAAGCAGTACTGTACCTAGATTACGTTCTCTTATGCTTTCTTCCCAGCTTCCTTACCGTAGACACAACGGAAGTTAAAGGAAGAGCAAGGTAGTACTGTACCTCCTTTGTGTTCCCTTGTGCCTCCCTCCCACCTCCAGCTATGAAATTAATAATGAAAGATGCGAGAGGCGAAGTTTCCGAGTAAGTGACACTCTTATAGGACAAGTGGCTGAGGCATATAATGAGAGAGAGAGAGAGAGAGAGAGAGAGAGAGAGAGAGAGAGAGAGAGAGAGAGAGAGAGAGAGAGAGAGAGAGAGAGAGAGAGAGAGAGAGAGAGAGAGAGAGAGAGAGAGAGAGAGACTCAAATGAAGAACAAACAACAGCAGGTTTGTTGTTTGTCCCTACTACTACTACTACTACTACTACTACTACTACTACTACTACCACCACCACCACCACCACTACCACCACCCTCAGCAACACGACCACCACCACCACCACCACCACCACCAAACACCACTACCAAACAAACACCTCACCAAGAATCATCACCACAACCACTATCACTACCAGCATCTCACCATCCTTCCTTCCTTGCACGAGAATCAAGCATTTCCGCGGTTCAGAGACAAATTGAGGTGTGGGAGGAGCGACTGGGTGGATTGGCGAGGGGAAGACGAGGAGGTTGGTATCGTCGGAGTTCGGGAGGAATCGGTCTGGGTCGAGTCTGGTCTGCGGGAGTTGGGCTTTCTCGTGTCTCTGTTCCATGACTGTCTTTTGTTTATAGTCTTTGGGCGTTTCTGTGATGGTAATGTTTGGGACTAGAGGGACAGGGAGCTAGGGAAGGTGAAATAGAGCGACTGGAACTAAAAATATAGAGACGACCACGAGATCTGAGCTGAGAATTGAACATAAGAGAACGCAAATGAACCCAAATGAAATGGAACTAAAAATAGAAAGACAATTATGAGATTTGAGCTGAAATTTGAATACAAGGGAACACAAATGAACACAAATGAACAGGAACCAGTTCATGTACGAAATTTGAGCTGAGAACTGAACGCAAGGAAACGCAAATGAAACTAAATGATGAACAAACATCTTTTGACCTGTTAATGTGTCTTAGAATGCTGTTTGTGATAAAATAGGGTTTTAAATAACAGATGTAGTGTGTTAATGTTTATCAGTAAGAGGCAGTACAAGGAATTCAGAATGCAGGAGTGGTTGGGAGGTGAGAGAGAGAGAGAGAGAGAGAGAGAGAGAGAGAGAGAGAGAGAGAGAGAGAGAGAGAGAGAGAGAGAGAGAGAGAGAAGTTCGTTAAATACTTCTTCTCTCTAATTTACCATTTTCTTCCTCTGCTAACTTCCAAAATTCTCGAGGCTTCGTAAAATTGTCCTCACGAAAGCATTTTCATTAATTTTCTTCAGGATGAGGTATTTTTTAAGAACCTTGTTTACTCTCTCTCTCTCTCTCTCTCTCTCTCTCTCTCTCTCTCTCTCTCTCTCTCTCTCTCTCTCTCTCTCTCTGCGCCATGACTGTTGTATGTGTCTACTTTGTTTGTCTTCCCATGTCGTCATGTTTACTTAGGTCACCGTCCGCCTACCCTACTGATGTGTGTGTGTGTGTGTGTGTGTGTGTGTGTGTGTGTGTGTGTGTGTTTCCCTATCGCACTGTACACAGAACCCGCCTTCTCCTCTGCGCATCCCTCTTTTTCTTCTATGTACCTCTATCTATTTGTTCCATCAAGGCACTCATACAATCTCCCGGCGTTTCTCTGCTGCACTGTGCTTGAGGTGCTCGATGTCTGGTTCTATTTGCTACTTCAAGGCATTCACACAGTCTCCCGCGGTTTCTCTGCTGCACTGTGCTTGAGGTGCTCGATGTCTAGTTCTATCTGCTACTTCAAGGCATTCACACAGTCTCCCGGGGTTTCTCTGCTGCACTGTGCTTGAGGTGCTCAATGTCTAGTTCTATCTGCTTCTTCAAGGCATTCACACAGTCTCCCGGGGTTTCTCTGCTGCACTGTGCTTGAGGTTCGCGATGTGTAGGCGGGACGGACGGAGGGGCGGGCGGGCATGGTGCTGTGAGGTGCTCGCAGTGAAATGGCGCTAATCGATACATTAATCAGATTGCAACAGCGTGTGTGTGTGTGTGTGTGTGTGTGTATGAGAGAGAGAGAGAGAGAGAGAGAGAGAGAGAGAGAGAGAGAGAGAGAGAGAGAGAGAGAGAGAGAGAGAGAGAGAGAGAGAGAGAGAGAGAGAGAGAGAGAGAGAGAGAGAGAGAGAGAGAGAGAGAGAGAGAGAGAGAGAGAGAGAGAGAGAGAGAGAGAGAGAGAGAGAGAGAGAGAGAGAGAGAGAGAGAGAGAGAGAGAAATATGTAACAAAGGGAAGTGAGGGGAAAGTTGATTGGAGGATGCATATGGTGAAGAGAGGGAAGAAAGGGAAGGGAAGGGAAGGGAAAGGGGAGGGAAGGGGAGGGAAGGGGAAGCCTGAACAAATAGAAACCAATTGTGAGAAAATGAAAGTAATTGGGTGTAGAAGACAGTAGAGAGAGAGAGAGAGAGAGAGAGAGAGAGAGAGAGAGAGAGAGAGAGAGAGAGAGAGAGAGAGAGAGAGAGAGAGAGAGAGAGAGAGAGAGAGAGAGAGAGAGAGAGAGAGAGAGAGGACTTATTTAAACACCTTATTGAATTAAATTTTTCCTACCACCTCTCTCTCTCTCTCTCTCTCTCTCTCTCTCTCTCTCTCTCTCTCTCTCTCTCTCTCTCTCTCTCTCTCTAGTAATTTCTTATAAGGGAAGTGGTGTGTTATTATTATTATTATTATTATTATTATTATTATTATTATTATTATTATTATTATTATTATTATTATTACTACTACTACTACTACTACTACTACTACTACTACTACTACTACTACTACTACTACTACTATTTCTCCTCAGTATTAATTCCAAATGCACAAATGGAAGCAGTGACATGAGTAATTAAGGAGAAGACAAGGAGAGAAAGAGAACAGAAGGAGGAGGAGGAGGAGGAGAAGGAGGAGGAGGAGGAGGAGGAGGAGGAGGAGGAGGAGGAGGAGGAGGAAGGGAGGCAGGAAGATACGTAGCGGAATATGACAGTAAGATGGATGCAAGGCTGTGTGTGTGTGTGTGTGTGTGTGTGTGTGTGTGTGTGTGTGTGTGTGTGTGTGTGTGTGTGTGTGTGTGTACGTAACTGGTTTGCTAATTCCTTTACATATTCACTTAACCTTCCTTTCTTCCTTCCTTCCTTCCTTCATTCCTTCATTTATTCATTCATTCATTCAGTCAGTCAGTCAGTCCATCAGTCAGTTTCGGAGTGAGTGAATTAGTCAGTTTAATTAAGATACTCAAATTTTCGGTAACTTTTGACTAAACACACACTTTTTGGGAACTGGCATCCTCAGTGGGCCTTATTTTCCCAGCCTTTTTGTTACCACAGACCAGACTCTCTTCTTACACACGCACAAAACAGAGAAAAGAACTAAAGAATTCGGTTGGTTAGTCTGTCAATCTATCAATTTATCCCTTCGTCAGCCACTCCGACAGGTAAAT
>NC_087168.1:22579649-22614649 GCF_035594125.1 Scylla paramamosain
TAAAGCTCCTGTTCGCTGCATCTATTCCTTCCTAGTTGGCGGGCAATGAATGTTTCACTCGCAGCAACAAGGCGGCGGAGGAACCATCGATTGATTTATAGTTAAGGCGCCGGCGTGGCATTTTAATGAGGGGAGAAGGAATGGATGCCCGGGAGAGAGAGCTGTGTGATATATTCTCAAGGGGAAAGGAAGATACCAAGGGGGCGAGCTGGGCTGGAGAGAGAGAGAGAGAGAGAGAGAGAGAGAGAGAGAGAGAGAGAGAGAGAGAGAGAGAGAGGCAGAGAGAGAGGGAGAGACAGACCGAGTTCGCTGTTTGGTATAGCGAGTAATGATAATTGTTAAAGGTTGTTATTAAAAGTTCTTCAGGTACGCAGTTTTAAGGTTTGTGTCTTTGGGATATATGGGTCTTGTTGTTGTTGTTGTTGTTGTTGTTGTTGTTGTTGTTGTAGTTGGTGATGTTTTTGTTATTGTTATTATCATCATCGTCATCATGATTTTTACGTAACGTGGTACTTCTCTATAGTTACTCTCTCTCTCTCTCTCTCTCTCTCTCTCTCTCTCTCTCTCCCTCTCTCTCTCTCTCTCTCTCTCTCTCTCTCTCTGTCTCTCTCTCTCTCTCTCTCTCTCTCTCTCTCTCTCTTCCCTTCCCCTCACACTCACACATATACATAACCCAGCAAAAAATAGAGCTTTCAGGCCTAACACACTTCAAGGCCGCGGGAAACCCCTCAGCGCCACTCTCAGGAAATCTGTGTGACGTAACTTGGCCGCCGACAAGATGCTGGCAAGAAATGTACCACCAAACATTACTGTCTTGTGTCCTTTCCGGGGAGCGGGGCGCGGGAGGAACCTGAGCGCCGTCTTACGAAATGAAACAATGATATTTTATGCTACTGTCTTTTTTCTTGCCAGGGATTTCACGAGTATATTTAAGAGTTTCAATATCCTACCGTAACTTGTATTAACAGGTGTAGTGAAACTTATTTTGTGTTTTTTTTTAAGGGTGTTTCCATGAGTTTAGTGTTCGGTTAGCTACGGTTTTGCATCACCAGTAAAAAAAATACCAAGGGAGAGAGAATTCTAGACAGAAAAAACAAACAAAAACATTTTTTCTTTTAGGAAATTGTCTTTATGAGAGGTGATAGTGTCGAAGCACGAAAGAGAAAATAAAAAGAGGAACAAAAATAAAAGAAGGAAGAAATGAAGCAGGAATGAAGGAAGGTAGAAGAAATGGAGAATGAAAATGATTATGAACACGAAAGCTCACAAAATTACAAACAAGAAAAGAGAGTTTTAGATTCAAAATACTGACCTTGGTTAGAGCGCCGCGCGTTAGCCTGTGCCTCCCACGGCCACAAGGACACGAGAGGCAATGAAGAATAATGCTGCCTGACACGGTATACTTAGGCAGGAAAACAAGTGGGGGGTGCGAGGGTATATAAGGTGTGTGTGTGTGTGTGTGTGTGTGTGTGTGTGTGTGTGTGGATTGGGTGGGTGGGTAGGGGTGTGGGTGTTTACTGAATTAAGTTAGGCTCGTAATATCCCGTTATTTTTAGAGGCGGAAGTGAATTATAATATTTTTGTTTAAATTTATGTGCACTGTTTGAATTCACACGCCACTTCCTCTAGTAATGTATTCTGGTGATCTATTGCTCTATTTGTTTGTGTGTGTGTGTGTATGTGTATGTGTGTGTGTGGACAGATGAGGGTAGGGCACGGGTCTCCTTGCCCCTTTACCTCTCCCTCCAACCTTCCCTTCCCTTCCCTTCCCTTCGCTCTCTTCCCTTCGTTTCCCTTCCTTTCCTTCCCTTGCCTTACCTACCACGGGGATCTAAAGCTGAGACTGGAACAAGAGAGGACGCAGGAACACTCACCTGGGGGAAGAAGAAGCAAAACATTACCAGACACGTTAAAGAACCGAACTAGTATTGATATTGGAAAACTAGTAGACATTGAGAAAAACATGGTGTTGGTAGCATAAGACCTTCGATAAACCACCACACACAGTCCTTTTTCCTCACCACACAAAGCTTACGTCTTTACTATTACATATACCCTAAGTCTTTTTAATGTAAGGAAGTATCTGGCCAAGGTTAACAAGACCGATAAAAAAAAAAAAAAAGCAATGAAGAGGACAGTTCGAAAGTAAGTCAAAAAAATTACTCAGTACATTCATAGTCAATAGAAGAATAACATAGCACCATTCCTTCAATCTCAAGTCTTGTTTGCTGACAGTCTCCTTGCGAAACCTGACAAATGAGATTCTTAGCAGACCAGAGGATTTCAGGCTCAGAGAAACACGCAGGGCACAGTGGGAATAAGTGTAGACAGCCTCCTTGAAAAACCTGACACCTCATAGATTCTTACCAGACAGAGGGAAGAACCGCAAAACACAGTAAGAGTAAGTGCGGACGGTCTCTTGCAAAATCTGATAGCCGGATATACGGTTAACAATACAGAGGACTTAAGACTGAGAACAAAAACACGAACCACAGTGAGAATACGTGAAGCGAGTTAATCCCCTTCCTTCCCTCCCTGTAACCCTCTCAGCCCCTCAAACCACAGACGGTTCCTGTCGCAACTCGACCCAATTCCAACCCGAAAAATGCCGGAGAAAGACAGAAAGACGGGGAAAGTTCAAACAGTAATGCCATGATTCTGTGGGGTCAGTGAAGAGTGGCTTCCTCATCCAACAGCTTTCCGCAGAGCCTCTCAT
Source organism: Scylla paramamosain (assembly GCF_035594125.1). NCBI lineage: Eukaryota > Metazoa > Arthropoda > Malacostraca > Decapoda > Portunidae > Scylla > Scylla paramamosain. Next base: position 22,582,366 of record NC_087168.1, read on the forward strand.
ATTTCTCCTCTGGGAAATATGTCTGGCCGCCCCGAGCACCGCTATTACTCTTCGTGGCGGCCAGCAGGGGTGAGCGGCGAGTCTGGCTATTGGTTAATGGCGATTCTCAAGTGGATGATAAGGAATGTCGGGATTAGAGGTGTTCTTTTTCTTTCCCTTCTTTCGTTAGCTTCCTTCTCCGTGATGAACTGTAAGACGATATTGTGAAACGCTTCTGCGCCGCACCTCCACTACTTTCAAAAGTCTCTAGTTTAAGTGACACGGGTTTTCAAGGGTGTTTTGATGATTTTAGTGGCAGATTAACATGATTTCTACTTCTCTAACATGAGAAATAGTCTTGTGGACCCGGCTAATCATCTCTGTGGCCTTTGAAAATGGTCGTGGCGAGAGAGCAAAGCGTTTCTGAATACGGACCTTAGTGTAGCTGTGGGTGGTGACGCCTGCTGGTGCTACTGAGGTGGGAGTTTCATTCATCACTCACGCGCCAGCCATCTAATTAACTACCAGACTAACTATCATGCTAGCTAATTAAAGTCAACAAACAATTTCCCTTAAACGAGAGGAGGTCAAAATAGCATCGAGGCAACAACAATTCTGCGGGAAAAGGAAAACAGGGAACAGAACAAAGACAAAGAGAATGCAAGGCACGCATCATTAAATCACAGAGCAATGTTTGACAAAAAAAAAAAAGATAAAGAGAGAGAGAGAAAAAATGAGTGGCCGTAAAAATGAAACGAAAAGGGAAATATCTAAAATACGAAATGAAAGTAAAAAGTAATATATGAAATACAATACCCGCCAGGCCAGGCCGTTCCAACTTCCGTGGCCTGGGGGAGGAAAGCTGCAGTGAAAAACGCTCCGATTGGAAATGCTAAAGACTCTCCAACTGGCTCTTTGTTCTGGCCACCCCTTCAGGAGGCTGTCGCGGGGCACGAGTTGTGACGGCCCCTCCTCCTTCCTCCTGTCTCCTGTCCCCTTCCTCCTCTCCCCTGCTTCCTTCCCCCTGCCTCTTGTCCCTTCCTCTTTCCACTGTCCTCTTCCTCCTTCCCCCTGCCTCCTCTTTCCTTCCCCCTTCCTCCTGCCTCCTGTCCCTTTCCTCCTTCCTTCCTCCCCCTGCCTTCTGTCCTCTTCCTCTCGTCGACCACTTCACCAGCAAGGGATGGAGAAAGGCAGAGGAGGAGGAGAGAGGGAGAGGGAGAGAGAGCAGATGCTGAGCGGTTAAAGAAAAAGAAAGAAAAAAAGGAAATAAAGTTGCGAGGAGGACGCGGTAAGGGCGGTGGACGAGGTAAGGGTGCATGACCAGGCCTGTCAGGGAGGTGGAATGGGGGAAGGGGGACTGGCGCTTCTAGCAACACAAGCATCGGGAAGTTTTAGTTTTTTGACGACACAACAAGAGGGGGAGTGTAATATTTGCCCGAGCCATTGTGTGCTGTAGGGGATCGGCCGCCGCCCGCCCATCTTAGGGGACGTTTGTGCCTCTCATATGTTGTGGAGTGGCGTCTCGAGGGCTCCTCCAACACTCCCAGCCTCCAAATTATGGGAACTCGTGCGGGTGACGCTGCTCCTTGAAGAGAAACAACCCGTGGAGGGCGACCGGCGCGAGCTTCGAGTGTTAGTGCCTCTTCCAGCCATCCAGACATCCAGTAATGTGGAGAGTCTTGGTGGGGAAGGCGTTTGTTTCATGCTGTAAGTGTCACTGGCTTTTCCAGGACATCCAGCCATCCAGCCATTGGATAGATTAGGTGGGGCAGGCTTTCCTTCCATGCTGTGTGTGTCAACGCCCTTTCCAAGACATCCAGCCATCCAACCACGAAGATAGACAAGGCGGTAAGGCGCTGGACTGTGCGTCAGCCCCTTCCAGCCATCCAGCCATCCAGCCTCCGTGGGGCGCGGCGCAGTTCACTTCACTGTCGCGTGGCGTGGCCGAGAGAAAACTGGCGGAAGTAAGACTTTGCTCAGCGTTGCGTTCACGAGCGCGTGTCTTCCCTCAGCAAGCGGAGCGTCCCTCGCCGCGGCGGTCAAGGCTCCTTCCCGTCCCTTGGCGACCCGCTGACCTGACTACAGCCGCCTGGAGTCCCTGCCCCGGGTGTGTATGTTCTACAGATTGGGTCACGTCGCTGCGGGCCTGAGGTCGCGCCGCTCATGTTAAATTCAAGACGGAGACCCGCTGCTGTAACTATTCCGATGGTGAAATATATAAGCAGATATTTCTTAGGGCATCTAAACCTTTAAATATCACAATAACCTTTTCGTTGATAACACATTTAACACTCAGGAAGCGTCAAGGAAACCTACACACACACACACACACACACACACACACACACACATTTCTGCTTGACATTTCACGAATTCTGGCTTGACTTGACGGAGTGACCTTGTAGACCAGACGCTTCCATTGCCGGGAAAACTCGTGCGCTGTCCCGTTCTGATCCAGGCTCTCGCGAGGCTGCCGGGAAGGACACGGCTGCTTCCCCCTCTCCCTTAAAGCGCCACCTTTCGCTTCCCTTTTGAGCGGCTGGGGCTGGAAGCTTGCTGGCGGCGGCGGTGGTGGTGGTGATGGTGGTGGAGGGGGGGTCACCTAGCCCAGCCACCTCACGACACTGGCTTGTATTTTTGATCAATGAATACACGTAGGAGTGGCAAGGCGAATGACGTCAAGAAAGGCCTTTGGGTGAAGGGAAGGCAATTGTGTTCATTAATATCACATCAATTATCGCTTACGCTCATTGCTGGCTGGTTTTAAAGATGAATTTGGTTGTGTGTGTGTGTGTGTGTGTGTGTGTGTGTATGTTTGTCTTGGGAGTGTTGTCTGATGCTGTGATATTTTGTAGTGTGTGTTATGTATGTTTGCTGTGGTTTCTTAAGATTTATGATGTGAGTGTGTGCTGTGGTGGTACAGTGGTGTCTGTGGTGCGTTATGGGAGTCTTGTGGTGGTGTGGTGTGTCTGTGGTGTGTCTGTGTTGTGGTGGTGTTGTGGATTCCTGTGGTGCATGCTGGGAGTGTTAAGCTGTGGTGCTGTGGATATCTACGGTACATTGTTGTGGTGCTCTGGTGTGTGTGGTGCATGGTGCTGGTGTTGTACTGGCATTATGCGTGTGTAATGGTGCTGTGGGTGACTGTTCCTGCAGTGCTGTGGGTTCCTGTGTAGCTGTGACTGTGCTGTTCTGGCTCTTCATTTGTCTCCCGTGTTTGGGCGAGTGATGCATGACACTGACAAACACTTCCCTCCATGACTGACAGACGGACGCACGAGTGATTAGCACAGCGATCACCATTAATCAGATCATCATAGCTCATGCTCGTAATGATGCCAGCGGAACAATATGATGCCCTCTCCAAAACCTACAAAAGCCCACGCCATTATGGTCAATTTCTAATGAACTCTGGAAATTAATGCAAGGAAGATTAAAGGATATCAGAATTTAACAGGCTCATATAACAGGTAATTCTCGTAGTCATGGTAACTATCTGAATAACTCACAAAAGTCTTTCGTTGTGTTTCTCAGTTCACGGAGCCACTCAAGATAAACAACAGGGCAATATTGTAAAAAAAAAACTCTTCATACAAACACCAGGAACAAAAGAAACAAACACGCACATAAAAACACTAAATAGCACCCTATTTCTTAATGATACAACCAATAAATCCACACGAAAAAAAAAGTCACTAATGAAACTAGACATTAATGAATTCACGATATACCGAACAACAGCAAACCCAAACTAACACAAAGAAAAAACAACCAAACCAACACCAAAACAAGACCCCTTTCTTAATCATACAACCAATAACTACACGAAAAAGGCAAACGATAAAACAAACCATTGAGAAACCCACGATGCATTACGAGAAGGAAAACGGAACAGAACACAACAGCGAACCCAAACTAACACAAAGAAAAAACAACCAAACCAACACCAAAACAACACCCGTTTCTTAATCATACAGTCAATAACCCTACACGAAAAAGTCACCGATAAAACAAAACATTAACAGACCCACGATACTTTACGAGGACCAGCACAACACAGCACAACGCAGCACAACACAGCATCGAAAGCCAAAACCGAGCCAAACACCAAACAATTTCACGATACCTCACTGTGCTTGACTTTCTCCCGCCAAACACGAGGACGAAACATTCTTGCCTGCCCCAGTCTGTATATTTGAACAGTACGTGAGCGAAACAAACAGAAAAACTACTTTTCTTCCTGCCGACCTGACGCACATTCTGACCTTCAACAAATAATGCGGTAAAGGGCACCAGGCGGACTGAGGGAGGGAAGGGAGCGAAGGGAAGGCAAGGTAAGGGAAGGGAGTGAGAAAGAGAAAGGGAAGGAATAGAGGGAATAAAAGGGAAGGGAAGGAAAGGAAAAACGGTAGAAGGGAAGGAAAGACTAGGGACAAGAAATGAATGAGAGAGAGAAAAAGAGGAAATAAAGTAAGAGGAAATGAAAGATAAGGCAGAGATGATAAGAAAGAAAAGGAAAGATGATGAAAAGGAAGGGAAGGGAAGTAGAGACAAGGGACAAAAAATGAGAGGAATGAGGAAAATGAAAAAAAGAAATGGGTAAAGAAAAGAGTGTACAAGTAAGGAAGACAATAAAAGGGAAGCAAAAGAAAAAAAAAATTAGGGAAGGGAGAAAGAAAAAAGAACAAGGGAGAAAAATGAACAGCAGAAACAAGGAAGAGAAGATAGGGAAGAGAACAGGAAGTGATAGAAAACAAAGTATGAGTGAAACAAGAGGAAAGGAAACGGGGAATAAAACATGGATGGAAAGAAAGGAAAGAGAAGGGAGGGAAAAAAAATAAGCAGAAAGAAAAATGGAATAAAGAGTAAATGGATGTCAGAGAGAGAGAGAGAGAGAGAGAGAGAGAGAGAGAGAGAGAGAGAGAGAGAGAGAGAGAGAGAGAGAGAGAGAGAGAGAGAGAGAGAGAGAGAGAGAGAGAGAGAGAGAGAGAGAGAGAGGTCAAGTGGAGAAAATCAGCAAAACAAAGCAAACAAAATGAGAAAACGTTAGGAGGGAAGGGAAAAAGAGAGGAAGGGGAGCAGAAGGGGAGAGGGGGAGCACTGGGGGGAGGGGGGAACCTTTGATGGAGGGGAGGAAGGTAAGGAGGAAGAGAGGGGGGGAGCTGTGAAGTGTGTCAAGGTCGTGGACGTATTTTGTTAGTGATGCGACATACGTACACACACACACACACACACACACACACACACACACACACACACGAACGTACAAGAATGACTATAGTGATTAGATAAAAAGGAGGAGGAGGAGGAGGAGGAGGAAAAGGAGGAGGAGAGAAACAGCCACTAGTTAACTGCTATGGAAATAATCATTTTCATCCTCTCTCTCTCTCTCTCTCTCTCTCTCTCTCTCTCTCTCTCTCTCTCTCTCTCTCTCTCTCTCTCTCTCTCTCTCTCTCTCTCTCTCTCTTTCTCTCTCTCTGATCGGAGTAAGGGCTGGGAGGCTCATCAGCTCCTTAATTAACAGTTTATTGAGGTAACTAATGGAGAGGGGACAGGTGAGAAGCAGCCAGAACACCTCCAATGCATATTAATTTACTTGTGTGCTCACTTCCAGATGGCACTCAAGGCGGGGATAGGTTAGGCAACGTCTGGTCATGTTAGGGTGTCTTTGGTTGTGATGAGTTAGGTTAGAATAGCTTAGTTTAGGTTAAGGTACGTTAGGCTGTGCTAGTTTGTTTGGGTTATGCTTGGCTTGAGGTTAAGTTGGGTTAGGTTAGGTCAGGGTAGGTTAAGTTAAGATAGGTTAGATTAGGCAAGGTTTAGGTATGATAGGTTGTCTGATTATACTGGGTTAAGTTAGGTTAGGTTGGATAAGGTTAAGATGAGTTAGGTGTTAGGCATGTTAGACTTAGGTAAGGTAATATTGGGTAAGGTTAAAGCAGATTACGTTAGGATAGGTCAGGTGGAGTAAGGTATTAGGCAAGACAACACATATCCACAATTCCCAGAGTGAGAGAGGCTACATATTCAGCCAATCTCTGCGTTAAGTGGCGTTAAGTGAGGGCTGGCGCATCGACGCTTGCTGCTGGTTCAGTCTCTCGGATAAGCCGCGAAGGGAGAGCAGGAATGGAGGATGAATATGGAGGCTCTTGGCTAATATGGAGGCACTTGGCTGGTGTCTGACGTGGTTGTGAGTGTGATAATTGCTAGTACTGCACGGATTAAATTGCTCAAACTGCGATGTTCCCGCCTAATCTCGTGCTAAACCCCTGCTGCCCCTGAACTGTCCTCTCATAAACTTGAACCGACAGCTACGTAGACTTCCTCTCACCACAACTGTCCTCCCTGCTGCTGCTGCTACTGCTTCCCGCCAGCTGCTCTTCTTTAATTTATCGGCCTGTGACTTCCTATGGCTTTCTCCGCCATTATTTCCCTGATCTGAGTGCGGCGTGGAGGTGCTGGCATGATAATTTGACTGATGACTTGAATGTTCATCATAATCATGCTGTTATCACTACTGTCATTGTAATCCAAGTCGTGGAGGGTTATGATCTGTTCCAACTATCATCGCTTCACTTCCTCTCTGTCTTCATAAGTTCCCTCCCAGTCACAGTATCGGGACAGGACAGTTTTGCATCCAGCTCATAATGGAAGCGATGTGGTCAGTTTTCTCTTCTATCATTACCTCTATCTATCATCTCCTCTCATTTTATATTCTCCCTCCTAGTCACAGCATTGGGACAGGCCAGTTTAGCGTCCTGCTCATAGTGGGAGTGGATGGACAGAGGTGGATGTGGCTCTGAAACAGCGGCAGGTGAATACACGAAAGACTACGGAAAAAAATGCAAATTTATGAAATAGCATTATTACGTCTCTGCCTCACGATCCATTATGCACCAGCTGTTGTTGAATATCCCAGGCATAAATCCGTGTTATGAGCGAGTCTTGCTGTGGTGGGTAGCGGCACTCCCCTTCCCTCTGCTTCCCGGGGAAAGAAAGAAAACGAAACATGGGAAACAAACACCCAAGACTTTTACGTTCACTCTTACTCGGATTTTCACTTGCACATTCACACCTCTAAGATTTTCACACACGCTCACTTTCCTGCACTGTTATCTACGTTATTATATTTTCTACATGACATCGGGACCTGCTAAGGAGTAAATATAAAAGAAAACTCGCCTAGGTACTCCCTAAAACTGTACTTAGACAAGGCACAATAACTTTCCTGAACTATTCTCTACATTGCCTCGTTTTCTAGCACATGACATCTGTACGTGGGAAGAAGTGGATATAAAGAAAACTCGCCTAGGTCCTCCTCCCTAAACTATACCTACTGACAAACAAACTCTCAAGATTTTCCGTTGCCTTCTAAACTGTGTTTACTGAAAAGATCCAGAATGGAAGGCCGCTTTAGTTAAGGAGGTGTCTTGATGCTCCTCGCTTAAAGAAGCTCAGGAAGGAGGAGGCGTATACAAAAAGTGGCAGAGCGAGGAAGAGGTTACCAGTGAAAGGGAACAGGACGAAGAGTACAGATAGATAGAAAAACCTGGTGCTTTGTAATGCGTATGAGTGTAGCGGTTACCAGTGGAAGGAAACAAGACGAGGGGTACAGGGAGAGAGAAGAAATAAGTGTTTTCTATTGAATATGAGATGCAGAGGTTACCAATGGAAGGGAGCAGGACGAAAAATGTGAGATGGATAGAAAAATTAAGTGTTTTATGTTGAAATGATGTGTAGAGGCAATCAGTTGAAGGGAACAAGACGAGGAGTACAAAGATATGGAAAAATTAAGTGCTTCCTCTTTTTTTTTTAAGTAAGAGGGGCACTGGCCTGGAGCAACAAGAATGAATGAAAAAAAAGGCCCAACGAAGCACCAGTATGATATCTTTCCTATTTCTATATTCTTACTAGCATTGTTCCTTGATAGTGCTGAGGAAAGGCGAGGCGTGTTCGTATTGGCAGCGTCAGGCACTCGGGGCGGCTGGAACACACACACACACACACACACACACACACACACACACACACACACACACACACACACACACACACACACACACACACACACACACACGCACACACACACGCACACGCACACGCACACACACACACACACACACGTCACTATCATTCTCCCATTACCAACTTGCTATCTCACTATTACATTCAGGTTAGGGCTGCCTCGCGCCGCCCCGCCTCTGCCGCTGCCTGTACCTCATCACGTCAGGGGAATGATTTCACGTCAACATGAACGCCAAAGAAAAAGAAACACATACTTCAAATCAGAGGAGCAATTAACTATTTTTAACACTCCTGCTTTCCCAAAATCCACATGTTTCACTTTAGAGAATTTTTTTACATATTATTTTTTTTTCACTTAAAACTGGGAAGCGAGAGGTTGGTGGAGTTATGACTTCCCTTTAATAAAATGTTCCCTTCGCCTCCGTTCCTGCCTGTGTTTCCCGCTGCTCCATGCTGCGAGGGAGAGGAGAGAGAGGGAGGGAGAGTGAGCATCCGGAGCAGGAAGTTGGCAAGAGAGGGAGGGAAAGAGAGAGAGAGGATAGTGAGAGGAAAGGGTTAGGAGGCAGAAAAGGATGCTGAATCGCTAATGGTGGTGTTAATGCGACAAGGTTCCTGTCTATGGGAGATGGAATTAAGCTCCTTGCTCTGAATGACCCCCAAGAGCACCGCGTTCCCAGCACCCACCAGCCACCAGCCACCAGCCTTCGCCAGCCTCATCCCGCCACCGCTTATTCGCCTCTCCTCGCCTCGCCTCGCCTCGCCCGCCGTCTTGCCCCACAATCTTACGACCCACTTACATTTTTTTCCTCCTCCACTCATCTTACACTTGCCCCGGATTACCTCGCGCGTTCCAGACCCTTACCCTAACCTCACTTCACCTCACCTCGCCTCTCTCTATCCTGCCATCATCAATCTCCCCTCACCTGCCCTCGTTATTATCACTCCTGTCTGTGGTAACGATTCTCACACTTCTCTCACGCTCCTCTCATCGCCATGCAGTCTCATCACCCCCTTCTCACCTGTCATTCCTTCATTTAACGCTCCCTTTTTTCGTAACTCTCCCTTCCTGCCTCTGTTCCTCGGTTTTCGCTGGCAGAGGGACAGTTGGCAGGGTACTGTGCTGGTTGTGACTAAGATGTCTTCTCTTTTCTCACACCTCCACACACTTTCACGTATCCTTCTCTCATTAGGATTGATTTTAAAGGCCACAGAGGTGATTAACTGGCATAGGGTGACAAAATGATCGATAAAAAAGTCCCACTGAGGTGCTAGTCCTTATCGATGTCAAAGGGTATCATCCAAAATTAGAAAATAGCTGTTCTTATAGGTGTTTTTAACTCTTTAATGGTACGTTATACTTAAACTATCATTAGAATCAAGATATTAGGTACTTATATGGGATTTTACTCCTTTGATGGTACATAATACTTGTTAAACTATCACTAGAAACACGAAAACACGTCTAAAAACTCCAGTTACCTCCAATACAGCCTGATAAAAAGCTAAGAATAGTCGTAGAAGCATTTAAGAGTACGTACTTAAGCCTGGTGGTGACAGGAAGGGGTGTGTGTCTGTGTGTGTCTGTGGGAGGGTGTGTGCATGAGAGAGAGTCGTGTATGGACGTGTGTGGGGGTGCTGACCTGCGAGAAAGACGCGTAACTAGATGAATGGTGTGAGATGCATAAGAAAGGGTTAGTGAATGCGTGAAAAGGTGAGTGAATACTTGAAAAAAAAAAATGCTACTTCGGTTGGTTCATTTTAAGTCATCTTAGCAACACTTCTTATATCATCATCAACACCATTCTGTCTCTCCTACTTCTGCTAATGACCAAGAACGAATGAAGGAGAGAGGGAGAGACATCACCACCAAAACTTCACTCCGACTTCATTCCAAGCCACTTTACCGAACTTCCTACATCATCTCCTAAACCATTCTATCTTCCCTGCTTCTGCTAATGACTAAGAGAGAAAGAAAGCAAGGAAAAGAGAGAGTAACATCACCACCTCACCAAGACTTTACTAAACTTGAGCAGGTGACTCCCCGGGGCTCAGTTTGCCATCAGCTGATCAGGAGAAAAAAGGAGTGTAAAAAAGAACCCTGGGGCCTGTTTGAGTCTTCATTTGCATGTAGATTAAACACGACTTGAGAAGAGGAGGAGGTGAGGTTCATGGGGCTCACGTCTTATGGACAACCCTTAGCCTTCTTTCTCCTCCTTCCCTTCCTCCTCCTCTTCTTCCTTCTCTTCCTCCTTCCACAGGACCTGAGTTACATTGCTACTTGGTTATCGCGTGTAATCCCTCTCTCCCTCTGCTCCAACTTGTTTTCCTTCTGTTTCTCCTTCCTTCTCGTCATTATCTTCTTCTTCCTCGTCATCCTTCTCCTTTTTCTTTCTCTTATTCGTCTTTCTTCTGTTTCTTTTCTTCCTCATTTTTTTTTTACTCGTTATTATCTTTATTTTTCCTCCATCTCCTCCTTCTCCAACTCCGTCTTCCTTCTGTTTCTTCTGGTACTCGTTATCATCTTCGTCTCCCTCCTCCTCCTCCTTCTCCTCCTTCTCCTCCTCCTTCTACTCCACCTATTACAGTCCACCGTACTACACACACACACACACACACACACACACACACACACACACACACACACACACACACACACACACCAGGTGCTAATGAGGGCCTTCAAATCTTCAGTTATTATTTCTATGATTGTGACGATAAATAGGAGAGAAATACAATTAAAGGCACCGCTAGATTGTGTCTAATAGCGCATGATTGCTAGCAACTCACGGAGGCTAATTGGCGACAAGCACGGGAGGGAGAGGGAGAGGAGAGGGAGAGGGAGAAGAGAAGGAAGGACGGGATGGGGAGAGAGAGGGAGAAGGTAAATGCGTGAAAGAGCAAGAAGGTTCAACTCCAGGGCAGTGGATCATTACAATTGTGTTACTAAGGCGAGAATTCTGCTTCTGTATGACCAGTGACCTAATCAGACTTGAATAAAGCGGAACGTAACGTAACCTAACCTGACCTAACCTAACCTAACCTAACCTAACCTGACTTAACCTAACCTAACCTAACCTAACCTAACTTAACCTAACCTAACCTAACCTAACCTAACCTGACTTAACCTAACCTAACCTAACCTAACCTAACCTGACTTAACCTAACCTAACCTAACCTAACCTGACTTAACCTAACCTAACCTAACCTAACCTGACTTAACCTAACCTAACCTAACCTAACCTAACCTAACCTGACTTAACCTAACCTAACCTAACCTAACCTGACTTAACCTAACCTAACCTAACCTGACTTAACCTAACCTAACCTAACCTGACTTAACCTAACCTAACCTAACCTAACCTGACTTAACCTAACCTAACCTAACCTAACCTAACCTGACTTAACCTAACCTAACCTAACCTAACCTAACCTAACCTGACTTAACCTAACCTAACCTAACCTAACCTAACCTAACCTGACTTAACCTAACCTAACCTAACCTGACTTAACCTAACCTGACTTAACCTAACCTAACCTAACCTAACCTGACTTAACCTAACCTAACCTAACCTAACCTAACCTAACCTAACCTAACCTAACCTAACCTAACCTAACCTAACCTAACCTAACCTAACCTAACACCAAAATGACCTAAAGAATCCTAACCTAACCCGACCAAACCTAACATCTAGGAAACAATATAATAAATAGATAAATGGAGAAAAACAGTGTAGGATATGCGTGGAAAGAAAGCGAGACACAATAATTTCTTAGATTTGTGTTTATTGCTTTACTTTTTTTCTCTTAGTGTGTGTGTGTGTGTGTGTGTGTGTGTGTGTGTGTGTGTGTGTGTGTGTGTGTGTGTGTGTGTGTGTGTGTGTGTGTGTGTGTGTGTGTGTGTGTGTGTGTGTGTGCGTGTGTAACTTTCTCAAGACGTATTCCCAAGAAACTCGAGCATTTCCCGGAGACTTGGACAAAATTGCAGACAAGAATGATATGCAAATGATCGTTGCGAAATTTTCCTTTATTTACTCGGAAAATCAGAACACTGCCAAGAAAGTCAGCCACTCCCGGAAGGATATACGAGGCAGGAGACAGGACGACGGTGGGCGATAGACGAAAATACGTGAGGTTATTATTCCTATGACAATGCACGTTGCCAGTTCATGAAGGGAGGGAGGAAAAGGGAGTGTTGGGTAAAAATAAATCAGTACATAGAGAGAAAAGGAAAGTATATTAGTGTAGAGAAACGTACGTGGCTTATTCCTATAACAATATACGTTGCCAGTTCGTGAAGGGAGACATGAAAAAAAGGAAACGTTACTTAAAGGAGAGGAGAATCGTGCGTCAGTACAGAGAAACTTAGAAAATATAATAAGAGGAAGTTCATGTGTTATTAAAAGACTGAAAATACGTGAGTTCATTATTCCTTCCAGTTCTTAAGGGAAAGGGGAGGAAAAGGGAGAACTGACTAAGAAAATGAGGAGGAAGGTGCGTTAATATGGAAGGGACTTAGATATAAAAAAAAAGTATGTGGGTTATTAGAAAATATAATAGAATACTTTGGGTTCTTGAGGGGGAGGGAAGAATGAAAGAGAGTTGGGTGAAAAAGAGAGAGGAAGTAAAGTATGTTAATGCACATGAACTTAGATGATATAAGAAAGTACGTATATCTATATTATCTCTATAAGAAAACGCTTTTAGCCCTTGAGGAGGAACGATGATAAAAGAGAAAGAAAATGGAGCGCTGGATAAAAGAAAGAGAAGGAAAGTGTGTTAATGTATACAAGTCCAGATAATATAGGCATACACGTGGCTTTATTATTCCTACAACAACACGCTGCTGCTGCTCCTCGAGGGGAAACTACGGTAAAAAAAAAAAAAAAGAAAATGGGAAAAGAAAATGGAAGGTTTGGTGAGCGTCTGTCTTTTAATGTTGTGCCATATTTTCTTTTCTCTGCTTATTTTTCTCTCTATTTTACATTTCGACGGAAAAAAAAGACGAGAAAACTTTCCTTAATATTCCCCTTACAACTTTCCTTTCGCTATATTTACCCTCCGTTATAAAGTTTAACGAAGAAAAAATGACTAAAGAATATGAAACGCACTGCATCACCTCTCCAGGACTTATTACTGCGCCGTAGGAGGGAGATGGAGCGCTGCCGGGGGAGGTAAGGGGAGGAAAGGGGGAGGGAAGAGGATGATGCTGGCGGGAGGAGGGAGAAGCTTGAGGCTGAGGGCAAGGAAATGGTAGGGGCAGACACAGGGATTGAGAAGAACCTGGAGGCCCGAGGGTGGCGAGAAGAAGGCTTTGGAGAGTGAGGGAGACTAGAAGGAAGGTAAATAGTAAGGAGCTGTGTGTAGACTAGGTAAGGAATAGTGATGTTAGAAGCTGGGTAGAAAGCACACAAGAATTAGGAAGAGAGAAGAGGCCCGTGACTGGAGAAGATGAGGTTTTGGAGGGCAACAGAGACAAGAACTAGAGGATAGTGAACTGTGGCTGGACTGGGTAGGTGATGTTAGGAGCAGTGTTGAAGTCAGTGAGGGTACGAAGGTAAGGTTTGGGAGAATACTGAAACAATAATAGAGAGAAGATAGACGGAGACAAGGATAAGGTTTAGGAAGCAGACAGAAGGGTAAAGGACAGTAATGATGGGAGCAAAAAAGTTAGTTGGGAGACAAAAGGCTAAGTTTGGGAAGTATACTGGGAAGATAACAGAAGGAGAATAGATAGAGGGAGAAGAGGATAAGGCTTAAAGAGAAGATAGAAAGATGGGGGATCGGGGAGAGGCGAAAGTAAGACCTGGGGAGGATACAGACGAGGTGGGAAGAGGTACGAAATCTTGGGAAGAGTTTTGGGGAGGTTATTGGTGGGGAGAAACCGATGAGGGGATGTTGGGATAAAGCTGGGAGGATATAGGTGTAGAGGAGGGGTGGTGGGTGGTGGCAGTGAGGGTTGGGGAGACTGGGGGGAGTTTGTGAGGGTGTTAGGGAGAAGGAGGGGCAAGAGTTGGCAGGTTGAGGAATTTTACAGCCAAGCAAACATGACTATCGCTTATTTCACGGCAAACGAGGGAAAGAAAAACACTGATTCTCTCTCTCTCTCTCTCTCTTGACACAACTGTTGCGAATAGTGAAAGAAAGTGAATAAGTAAAGGAAGGTGATGGAAAGAGATGTAGCAGTAGTAGTAGTAGTAGTAGTAGTAGTAGTAGTAGTAGTAGTAGTAGTAGTAGTAGTAGCAGTAGTAAAAGCAGTAGTTATTGTTCCTGTTCTTGCTGTAACTACTCCTATTACTACAACTATAACCACCACCACCACCGCCACCACAAATACGTACACCCACAAGCAGTCCTAAAGTACCACCACCACCACAACCAGCATACCTCAGGGTCCCTTAGAGCCTAAGAAAACAGGACTATAATTGGGATACGACAACTTATTAGGGAAGCTGTGAGCGTGTGGAGGAGCGTTGTTTGTATTCACAGCTGGGATCATTAGCATGCAAACAGCTTTATCTCTGGAGCACAATGACCCGGAGAGGGCGCTGTAGATACCAAGACAAGACAGGAGGAGACGAGGGGAGAATACCGGATCTTGGGGGCCATAGAAACAGGGAGGACTACAGAAAAAATGGGGAAACTCGAACGTGGAACCATAGAAATATTGAGGAGAGACAAAATAGGACAAAACGAGGAGAAAATAAGGGATTTGGAATTGAAAAAAAAACAGGAAGGATATAGAAAAAAGAGGGAAAAACGTAGGAAAAAAGGGAGGAACTGGAATCACGATAAAAGAACGTAGAAAAATATAAAAAAGGAGCCAGAGAGAGAGAGAGAGAGAGAGAGAGAGAGAGAGAGAGAGAGAGAGAGAGAGAGAGAGAGAGAGAGAGAGAGAGAACGTAAAAGCCACAAAAATTATCTTCAAAGCATCAAGACTGAATCGCGTGGATGGAAAAAAAAGAAAAAAAAAAACTAAAACCAGAGAAACATTTAGCGAAGACTAGGAATTAAAGAGGAAAAGAAAATGGAAACTCGGGCCACAAAAATACTTAGGGAAGATCATCAGTGGACTACAAGAGAAGGAGAAACTGGGATGACAATAACTTAGAGGTAAGGAGGAGAGAAAACATTCATTGTGAGAGATAAAAAGAGACAAACTGACTATTACTCTTCTTTATATTTCTTCTCCTTATCACGACCTCCTCTCCTCCTCCTCCTCCTCCTCCTTCTCCTCCTCCTCTTCTTCCTCCAGCTATCGGTTCAGGGACAACAATAAGGACATCTGTAACTACAACAATAAAATGTGTTCGCTAAAGATTTTTCGAACAAAGGAGAGAGAGAGAGAGAGAGAGAGAGAGAGAGAGAGAGAGAGAGAGAGAGAGAGAGAGAGAGAGAGAGAGAGAGAGAGAGAGAGAGAGAGGAAAAGAATGCAATCAAACGGTCCATGCATTTTCCGAGAACGTCATGGGCTTACACACAAACACACACACACACACACACACACACACACACACACACACACACACACACACACACACACACACACACACACACACACACACACACACACACACACACACACACACACACACACAACTCGATCGCAGAGTTTCTAAGCCTAAAAGGTAACTTAACTAAGCCTAATAGGGACAAAAATAGACCTTTGAGAAGTTTCCCTGGCAAAAAAAAATCCTTCCCTCACTTTTTACCTGAATTTTCCCATTGACAGGTAAGTTATTGACTGACTTACCTTACTTACCTTAATAATCTACAAGTACTGTTTTTATTAGTGTAAGTGTAACAGTATTTGTGGGCTGGTTTTTCATATATGTTTTAAAATTTAACCTTATAATATTTTCTCTCTTTTAGTCCTCATTATTAACACAAAGGGTCCTGTCTATATACTGAGGTTAGGTTAGTCTATTTGTGAACCAGCTTCTTTCTTTCTCTCCTCAAATCTGACCCTATCAAGCTTGAACACATTACTTCTACTCTTGTCCTGACTGGGAGCACAAAGGATCCTGTCTATATATTGAGGTTATGTTAGTTTGTTTATTTGTGAAACAGTGTGTATCCCTCTTCAAATTTAGCCTTAAACACATTACCTCTTTCTTAGTCCTGATTACAAACACAAATAATTACACCTAAGTCAGTTCCAGTCATGTATCACTCTATTTATGAACTAGTTTCTTCCTATCTCTTAACCTGACATTGGCAAGCATGAACCAGTTTAGTCATTAACTTCATTGCTAACACAGAAAATCCAGTTAAAGTTACCTGCGAGTGTTTCTGTCATCACCCGCTCTATTTATAAACCAGTTTCTTCCTATTTCACCTTCCTATTTCCTAATCTAACCACATCAAACTTGAACCCATTACTTGTAGTTCTATTCTGAGAACCAACACAGAGAATCTTGTCTTTACACTGAGGTTACCTGCCGCACTGACGCACCTGAGACAAAAGACTTAATACCTGTATCACCTTTAACTTGGGCATCAGAGAGCGAGCGAAAGACAGAAAAGAAAGGTGAAGTTGACGTATACAGAAAGAGTAGGTAAGGGAATGGGAGAAAGAGAGAGGGAAAGAGGGAGAGGAGTCCAGTCTTGAATTTGATTATTAACTAGTTTACTTCCCCCGCTTACTCCCCAGCCTCGTTCTCTCCTCCTCCCCTTCCTTCAGCGGCGAAAATAATCATTAAAAATAGAATGTTGAAAGTGGTTGTCCGCTTGGCGCTGGCTGGTATCTTGTGGCGGGAAATGAGGCTGTCTTTTACCTTCCTCTGCTCTCTCTCTCTCTCTCTCTCTCTCTCTCTCTCTCTCTCTCTCTCTCTCTCTCTCTCTCTCTCTCTCTCTCTCTCTCTCCACCATTAAACGGTAAACGCAAAATAAATCGTTGTCACATGAGTTATAGTAGTAGTAGTAGTAGTAGTAGCTTACTGACAAAATCTTGAATTCTAGAGACGAAGAATAAAAAAGGCAAATTAAATAACTATTCAAAACGCACACAAACAGCAATACAGTACATTAATAGCAAGTGACCAGACCTTCACAGAGAGAGAGAGAGAGAGAGAGAGAGAGAGAGAGAGAGAGAGAGAGAGAGAGAGAGAGAGAGAGAGAGAGAGAGAGAGAGAGAGAGAGAGAGAGTGGGAATTTACGAGGGAGAAATGAATGCGCGGTGACTTTGAGATATATGAGAGTAAGGGGAAGGTTAGGGAAGGAGGAGGAGGAGGAGGAGGAGGAGGAGGAGGAGGAGAAGGAGGAGGAGGAGGAGGAGGAGGAGGAGGAGGAGGAGTAAGGGGAAGGATAGGGAAGGAGGAGGGATAGGAGGAGGAGGAGGAGGAGGAGGAGGAGGAGGAGGAGGAGGAGGAGGAGGAGGAGGAGGAGGAGGAGGAGGAGGAGGAGACGAGAAGTTAGACTTGTAGAATGAGTCACCCTTGTATTGGTAGATGAGTGGACGGTGATACACAAACACACTCACACACACACACACACACACACACACACACACACACACACACACACACACACACACACACACACACACACACACACACACACACACAAAATTACAGTTAATTGAGCAAATGTGAACGAAACTGACATTCCCATTTAGCATTGCATCACTGAGAGAGAGAGAGAGAGAGAGAGAGAGAGAGAGAGAGAGAGAGAGAGAGAGAGAGAGAGAGGGAGAGGCTCTTGAGGAAGAAGCATTAACGAACCCAAGATTGACGTATCACTAATTGGCCTGCCAGCACCGCCCTCCGCGTGGTGTAGACGTGGTGACCCTGAGACTGGCAGATGCGTGACGAGGACAAGGACACTGAGACACCCGAGGCTCCTGGCGCCGCTGACCAGCCCAGGACCAGCGGGGAGCAGCGAAAAAGTGAAGTGTCCAGCCGGAGGAGAAAATAAGAAGCGAGATGGGAGATTGATGATAGGAAAACGAAACCCGCTAAGGAATTAAAATCTATTAATAGACAAATGTTGGCGTGCACTGAAGATGTTGTAGTGTTAATGTAAAGTGGAAATAGTATAAAGATAGTGGAAAGAAAAGCTGGATGGAGGATAGATGATTGGAAAACGAAACCTGCTAAGGAATTAAGATCTAGGAACAGACAAATGTTGGCGTGCAATGAAGATGTTATAGTGTTAACGTAAAGTAGGAAAAAAGTAAAAAAAAAAAAAACAAATGGAGAAATAGAGCTGAGTGAAATATGTAATATGATAAGAAAACTAGAATTTGCCATGAAATTAATATCTCTGAACAGACAAATGTTGGTGTGTAATTCAAGATACGCAAGGTACTGATATCATAATGTAAACTGGAAAGAGTGTTAGAAACTTGAGGAAAATAATAACAAAAAAAAGAAAAAAGAAAGAGCAGGATAAGAAGACAGGAACATACAAAGAAAATTAGATGAGTGGAGAAAATAGAAGTAAGATCAGAAGAGATGAAGATAAGATTTACATAGAAACAAATACTAATGAACACTTGAAAATAATATAGAAATGTAAATGTAAAGTGAAGAAAAGTGTTGAAAACGTCGAAAAAGGGTTCAATCTGAAGAGTAAAGAGGAAGGAGGATGGAAAATGGGAAGGCCAGGCACAGGTCGAGGGGCAGGCCAAGAATAAAATCTCGAGGGAAACTAAGGAATTTAACAGCAGGATTGGGGATCTTTGGTCAGTCCTGTGAGGAGAATGAAAGAGGAAAAAAAAAAACGCATCGAGCAAACAGGAAAGAAGAAAGATTAGAAGACAAGAAAAGGTCACAACGAAGCTAGACACGAAAGTTAGCTTGAATTGTGACCTTCAATCTTAGGTCAGTACTGTGAGAAAAAAATAAAAGAAAAAAACATCGAACGAACAGGAAGTAAGAAAGATAAAAAAAATATCAGGAACGAGGCCAGACACGAAATTTAGCTTGAGTCGTGGCCTTGAATAACAACGACTAAGGATATTAGCTCAGTACCGTGAGAAGAATGAAGAAAAAAGGCACCGAGTGAATAGGGAAGACGAAAGGTAGGAAGACAAGAATAAATTAGCAATGAAACTTACAGAAAAAAACAAAAAAATTCAGCACCAGTTATCCTAGAATTAGGTGGACTGGGAGGCTTAGAACACAAGGATAGACTAAAAAACACAAGAATAGACCAGACGCAAAAATTCAACATGAGTCAGCTTGAATTAATGCTACAAAAGAGAGGACATGCAAAACGCGTCCAGCTAATATAGACTGCTTCACTTTCAAGTCGTGTATTTGCAAGGAGGTTCCGGTGAAGAGAGGCGCTTTCCACTGTGCTATCAAAGACGTCCACACAACTGCCCTGAGAGCCATCACTGGTTCAATACATCGATCAGGGCCTGACTCCCCTGCCGAGGCCGCTGGGGATAAAGAACACTGATGCGCCGCGACCTTACCTAACCATCTTCACCCTAGGCATGGATCCTTCTGCTTCTCCCACTCCCGCGTCCACTCTCCTTCACTTCTCCTTAGCCTTGTATCTTCCAGTATTCGACCATATGTAACTTAAGCTAGTGTAACTTAATCTAGTCTAACGTATCGTAATCCAATTTAATCTCCATTACTTGCCATTAATTAACGCAAGCCTTTATTCACCACTCTATGTATGTATCTATTTATCAGTCAAATTATCTACTTATCTACCTACCTACCCATCTATCAATATATCCATTAATCAATCTATACATCTATCTGTCTATCAATCTCTCTATCTAACGTTCACCTTCCACTTCATTCATCTTCCTCCACCTACAGGCCGGGCCGGTGTTACCCCCTCGCTCCACCCCACTCTCTCTCCCCTCTCTCTCTCTCTCTCTCTGGTGAAGGCCGCTGCTTTCTATTCATGAGCAATGGGTTATATTAATGGCAGGAACAGCTGAGTAATAAACCTCCACCTTATCAAATCATACACTGATGGAAGGGAGGCACGCTGGCTGTGGTATATTGGGTCTGTTCGTCTGTCTGTCTGTCTGTCTGTTTGTCTCTGTTTCTCTGTTTCTGTGTCTGTCTCGTTATCTGTTTATTTGTTTATCTGTCTTTTTGTCTGTGTCTGTCTGTCTTTCTGTTTCCCTGTCTCTCCCCTCGTCTCGTCGCTGAAACCACCACCAAGAGAGAGAGAGAGAGAGAGAGAGAGAGAGAGAGAGAGAGAGAGAGAGAGAAATCACTGAGGACAGGACAGTACATAAAAAAATATATATACGTATAAAAGAAATCCAATATGAGCCTCGCCATACATCAAATCCCTCTCCCTCTCCCTCTCCCTCTCCCTCTCTCCCTCTCTCCCTCTCCCTCTCTCCCTCCAGCACGCAGCGAGAAGTACCCAAGTCAAGGACCATTTTAGGACTCATATCCCTTAGTTTATTGGCTGTTGAGAATACAGTACTGGGGGAGAGAGGGAGAGGGAGAGAGGGAGAGGGACAGGGAGAGTAATGAAGAAAAGAATGGACGTAGAGTGAATAATGGAGGGAGAATAAATGGGTGGATGAGAGCGGAGAGTGGAGCTGGTGGAGCAGTGAGAGAGAGAGAGAGAGAGAGAGAGAGAGAGAGAGAGAGAGAGAGAGAGAGAGAGAGAGAGAGAGAGAGAGAGAGAGAGAGAGAGAGAGAGAGAGAGAGAGAGAGAGAGAGTTTGAATTTTTTACTTTTCTGTCTCTCTGATTAATTACGTTTACCTGTTTGCTTGCTCTCTCTCTCTCTCTCTCTCTCTCTCTCTCTCTCTCTCTCTCTCTCTCTCTCTCTCTCTCTCTCTCTCTCTCTCTCTCTCTCTCTCTCTCTCTCTCTCTCTCTCTCTCTCTCTCTGTGTGTGTGTGTGTGTGTGCGTCATTCTATATTTTCTGCGCATTGTTGGAAAAAAATATCAGGAAGAAAAAAAAATGAAGGAAGGAAAAAAAGAATCAGTTGCCGGAGCTCATTACTGAAAATCAAGGAAGGGAAAATATTGAGAGGGAAAAAAATGGGGAAGGAAAAAAGAACAAGACGAGAACTCGACACAATATTTTCTTTCGGTGCGTCGCGTGTCTCTCTCTCTCTCTCTCTCTCTCTCTCTCTCTCTCTCTCTCTCTCTCTCTCTCTCTCTCTCTCTCTCTCTCTCTCTCTCTCTCTCTCTCTCTCTCTCTCTCTCTCTCGCTCTCAAGAACACAAGGAGGATGAAATACAATTTGTTTGCCTGCAGGGTATTGCACACACAGAGAGAGAGAGAGAGAGAGAGAGAGAGAGAGAGAGAGAGAGAGAGAGAGAGAGAGAGAGAGAGAGAGAGAGAGAGAGAGAGAGAGAGAGAGAGAGAGAGAGAGTCAGTCTAAGTTAGTTCCAAACAAGGGTGACGTGTCTGGACCATTAAATCCATCCCTCTACCCTTCCACCCTTCCACCCTTCCACTCCTCCACTTCTCCACCCTGCCAATGCCCGGTAGGAGAAGTGGAGGAATGAAGGAGAGACATGTGGAGGAGCTGGAAGGGTGTTGAGAAGAGGATCGGTCGGGAAGGGTCAGTGAAAGAGAGGGAGAAGGAAAGGAAAGGAGGAGAAAGTGGAAGGGAATGCAAATGGATGATGAAGAATGGGAAATGGAGGAGGTGGGAAGGAAAGAAGGAGAAATGTAAAGGATAGGAGACGTTGGAGGGAGAAGGTGAGGAATAAAGTTAAGAACGATGGAAGACGAAAGGGGAAAGGAGATTCATGGGAAGGAGGGAAGTAGAAGGAAGAGAAGTAAAAAATGAGGGAGAAGGGAGGGAGACAGAGGAATACGACGAGGGAGAAAGAAAGAAAAATGAAACGGGGAAAAGTGGAATATCGGGAGAAGTAAGAAGAGAAGCAAGGAAGAAAAGAGAACGAATAATAGGAAGGAAAAATAGCGAGAGAATAGAGAAAGAGAGGAAGGAAAAAAGGAAAGAATTAAGAAAGGAGAAGGAAAAAAGGAAGGAAAGACAGAAATATATGTGCGTCAGTATCCCCACTCTTAATCCTGCTTATAAGTCACTATATGGAATTTAACCCCACTTCTAAGGTGTTCATGTCCCTGATCCACTTCCCCACGCACACCCACATCCCCCTCAGCCACCTACTGACACCCACACCTGCCGCGCCACCTACGGACGCCCACACCTGCCGCGCCACGTCAGGTGTGTCGCGGGGCGGAATCGCGCTCCTCTCTCCTCGCTATTTCGGGCCCAAATTGGTGCATTATTTTAGATTAGTTCCGTCCACGCGTCGCCTCAAGAACAGAGGATGTGGTGGTGGTGGTAGTGGCGGTGGTGGTGGTGGTGGTGGTGATGAGGAGTATGGTACGTGGATGGACAGACAGACAGGCAGACAGACACACACACACACACACACACACACACACACACACACACACACACACACACGATAGAAAATGCAGATAGATATAAGAACTGACAGATAAGCATAAATATAGAAACACAGACAGACAGACAGACAGACAAACAGACAGATGCACAGACAGACAGATAGACAAACAAAAACAAATAAAAAGGTACACAAAAAGACCCCCCTCTCTCTCTCTCTCTCTCTCTCTCTCTCTCTCTCACACACAAGGAAGAGGAAGGGGAGAGGGGAGAGAGGGAGAGATGGGTGGGGGAGAGAGAGAGGGAGCGGTGTGTCAGGGGGGAGGTATACCTGTGCGAGATGCGTTAATTGGCAGCGGGGCGCGGGGAGGGGCGGGTATTGAAGCAACAAAGGAAAGAGGATCGGGGTGGTGTGTTGGGAGATTCAAAAGCCTTTAAGAGAGAAGGTTACCGCATTAGTGAGGGAAGGGGCGTAACACACACACACACACACACACACACACACACACACACACACACACACACACACACACACACGGACCTTTTTTTCCATTTTTTCGACACTAGAAGCAAGTGTAATTCAGTATAATGGAAATAAGATCTCTTCCAGCCCTTATCAGAGAGAGAGAGAGAGAGAGAGAGAGAGAGAGAGAGAGAGAGAGAGAGAGAGAGGTGAATTTTTAAGGAAGGGGGTAGTGATATATCGCTGATGAAATGTGAAATAAATAGTGAAAAAGCAGACGCGGTGAGGAAGAGAGTTGAAGAAGGGGGAGGCGAAGGAAAGAATGCAACATGAGTGGAGGGGAGAGAGAGGAGAGTGTGGAGGAGAGCAGGGGAAAGCAGCAGAGGAGATAGAGACAAGGTGATGATGCACAGTGACACGGAAAAGACGAAGTAGGAGAGGATTAGAAGCACGGACTGATGGAAGGGGAAGGGGAGAGACAAAGGAGATGGAGGAGGAAAGAATAATATGAAAGGGAGGGAGAATAAGGAGTGAAGCTAAATAGAGGTATCGTAGTCTCTGGTCTTGGTGGATGTGAGATGTAAGATTCTGTTATACTAGTGAGGACGTGAGAGAGACAGGTTGACAGAGCGCTCTTAGTAATATACATAAGAGAGGAACAGTCATTGTCAGAAGGTAAAACATCCCCTTCCTTTGTGTTTAGTGAGAGTAACATAACGGTCTAACTTGGTCT
Source organism: Scylla paramamosain (assembly GCF_035594125.1). Taxonomy (NCBI): domain Eukaryota; kingdom Metazoa; phylum Arthropoda; class Malacostraca; order Decapoda; family Portunidae; genus Scylla; species Scylla paramamosain. Next base: position 22,605,883 of record NC_087168.1, read on the forward strand.
GTGTTCAATGTTCTCCTTCAATCATAAGTCCTCTGGTCCGCTAAAAATCATGGACACAACGAACACACACGCACGCAGGAGCAGCCGGGAAACAAAAGGTAATTCGCTAAGCTCACAAACACAATAAACACACACAAGCCAAAATAAGCACAAAACAAAACAGCTCACTCACTAGCACTTCAAAATGCTGATTTCCAAGAGCACAACAAACACACATTCATTCACTAGAACAAGCATGGAACAAAATGACCCACTCCGCAGTACATTTATTTGCTGAGTTTGTGAATATAACAAACACAGCCCGGAACAAACACAAAACAAAATGACTCACTCTCAAGGACGTTTATTTACTCAGCGCACGAGTACAATAAACACAGAAACAGTGACACCCTGGTACTTTGAAATGTGAAGCTCTCAAGCACAACAAACAAGAACCAAAACAACTCACTCCTTAGTACTTTAACATGCTGAGCTCATGCACACAACAAACAGTCCAGAACACACACACACACAACGCGGCCGTCCCTCCCTGCTTCTCTCCCTGCCTGTGGGGCCTCAGTTCTGATCCCCCGTTGACCACTGAGAGGCAGTTTCCGGAACCTGCACGCCAGCTAATATATGCAAATGATTCACAAGCTGCCTTCCCTGGGTACGGAGGATGAAACGAACTGCAGCCACGCACACAGAGCCGAGGGATGCGTCTGTGCCTAGCTATTATTCAAAATGGTGTCATGAATGTATTGCCTTAGCTGTGAGGTATAAAAAATGCATAGTGTTTTCAAATATTAGTGTCGCAGGAAATCTTTGTGCTTGTATTAACAAAAAAATGTGATAAATGATTCTTCTTTCGTTGTGACTTCAAATATACGAAACATTTTTCATATTTTAGTGCAATAGAAAATGTTTGTGTGTGTCTCGATATTGTTAGTTATATACGATAAATGAGTTTTCTTTGTTGTGCGTTCAAAAAATATGTAATGTTTTCATATTTTAGTGTAGTAGAAAATGTTTGTGTGCCTCGATATTGTTAGAAATGGACGACAAATGACTTTTTTTCTGTTATTAGTTAAAAACATACACAACATTTTCATATATTAGTGTTCTAGGAAAATCTTTAGTGTCAGTAATAATATAAAAGTGTAATAAATATTTTTCCTTCGTCGAGTTAAGATTTAAGTAACATTTTCATATTTTCATTTAGTGTAACAGGAAAGTCTCGTGTTTCTCGGTAATAATAATAACAACAAGTGCAACAAATGCTTTCTCTTGGTTGTGAGTTACAAGAAGACATAACATTTTCAAATAATAAGTGTAGCAGGAAGTTTTTGTGTTTTGGTAGAAATTAAAGAAGAAAAAATATATAAATATTTTTCCTTAGCTGTGAGTCGAAACGCACATAAGATTTCCATATATTATTGCAGCAGAAAATCATCACGTGTCTTGGAACAAATGATAAAAAAAAAAAAATGCTATCAATATTTTCTCCTTCGATGAGTTGAAATTTCAGTAACTTTTTCAATAATTAATGTAGCAAAAAAACTTTATGTGCCTCAGTGTTAATAAGAAGCGCGACAAACATTTTCCCTTCGTAAAGCTCAGAAAACACGAAACATTTCCGTACAGGGAAATCTTTACGTGTGTCTCGGTGCTAAAAAAAAAAAAAAAAAAAAGCTATAGATTCATTCCATTAGCCTCGCGTCAGTGTATACATAACATTTTCATATATTAGTGCAGGTGCTAATGAGTGTTTTAATGATTACAAATAGGGCTGTGAGGAAAAGAAAAAAACAACAACAACACATTCAATTAGCAGCGAGTGAAAAATATACATAGCATTTTCATACATTACTGTACGTAAACGCGCAAGACACACACACACACACACACACACACACACACACACACACACACACACACACACACACACACACACACACACACACAGTCAAACATAAACTTTACGAGGCGCCGTCAAAATTAAAAAGCCTATATGTTGTTGGTTTATTTCAAAATGTCGACATATTTCTAAAATTTTTCCTCTCTCAACTTTCCTGATAAAAAAAAAGGGGGGAAAAAAACTTTGGCGTAATTTAGCGAACCTTACAGCGCTAAATGACGTGTTTTCATTATTTCTTTTCCCTTTTCTTTATTTTTACGTCACTAACTCACTGTTTATCGCTCTCTACCCTTTGCTATCTCTTCACTGTCAATTCTGTTTTGCCTAACTTAATATAAACTAATACATATACATCTTAACCTAACTTAACATGATCTAACATACCCATTTCCTATCACCACCTAGCCTAATCTAACATATCCTGTTTCCACCACCACCTTCACAACCTAACTAACCAAATCTAATCTAATCTAACCTACCTGCTTTCAACCACTTCCCCCTCCAACACTGACTGACTGACTGACTGACTGACTGACTGACTGATCGACTAAGTGACTGACTGACTGACTTACTGACTGACTGACTGATTGACTAACTGACTGACTGACTGACTGAATGATTGACTTTTACACCTCCTCCCTATCAACCACCCACTGACCCAATGACTGACTGAGTGACTAACTGACTAACTGACTGACTGACTGATTGACTGACTCCTGAATCTTTCCCGTGGCCTCAAATATCTAAAAAACAAAAAAGAAAAAAAGAAAAAAAGACGTTTCCAGGCCGAATCGCAGCAGCAGCACGGCCGAGGAAGCACTAATCCCCAATGAATTCTTGTGGAAAGTTTACATGAATTTTTTCCTCCCTCGCAGCCGGCCAAAAAATGTTACTCGTGGCCTGAGGTTTCTCCTCCTTTTCATCTTCTGCGCACTCTCTAACTCTCATTGGCACTCAGGCACACACACACACACACACACACACACTCTCTCTCTCTCTCTCTCTCTCTCTTACTCATCCTTTCCCAGACACTCTCACTCTCTCCCAAGGAACTCTCAAGACAGTCTCCCTCCCAGGCTCAGGCTTACTCCCTCTTCTTCTTCCTCTCCCATCTTCTCTCTCTCTCTCTCTCTCTCTCTCTCTCTCTCTCTCTCTCTCTCTCTCTCTCTCTCTCTCTCTCTCTCTCTCTCTCTCTCCTCTCCCAGGCGCTCTCTTTCCCAAACATTCTCCTTCCCAGGCTCTCTCATACACTCTTTCCTCTCCTTCCCCCCATCTCATCTCTCTCTCTCTCTCTCTCTCTCTCTCTCTCTCTCTCTCTCTCTCTCTCTCTCTCTCTCTCTCTCTCTCTCTCTCACACAATTCATCACCCTCACCCACAAATCTCCCTTCACATTCCTAACCTTTCTCCTTTCCTCCCTTTCCTCCCTTTTTCTCTTTCCTCTTGCACTGTTCCTTCTCTCCCCCCAGGTCCACTCCTTATCACTCCTCCCCCTTACCTATTTCTCCTTCTCTCTCTCTCTCTCTCTCTCTCTCTCTCTCTCTCTCTCTCTCTCTCTCTCTCTCTTTCTCCCTCCCCAGTTCTTCCTTTCCCAACAAAAGCGAGGACCGGGCGCACTATAGACTCATCCTCCTGTCACTATCTACTCAAGACGACCAGAAACTAATACTATAAAACATATCGAAGAAATATATATAGAGATTAAGGCTTAATGGTGGTTAGGCTGGACTGGACCAGAGGAAGAGAGAGAGGGAGAGGGAGAGAGAGAGGGAAGGAAAGGAAGATAAAGATGAGTGGCTGTGATTAATGGTTAGATGAAAAATGTAATGGTAGAGAAGATGATATGTGTGGTTATTATTATTATTATTGTTGTTGTAGTGGTGGTGGTGGTGGTGGTGTTGAGGACAGTTACTCGTGGTGGTGGTGGTGGTGGTGGTGACGGCTTACGACAGTGACTGGTGGTCGTTCTCATGGAGGTCGTAAAGATTGTATATATATAAAAAAAATGGTCACTCTTGTGTTTCGGGTCTGGGTCTGTTTATTGATCGATGTCTGCCTGTCTGTCTGTCACATAAGAAACATAAGAAAGTAAGGGAAGCTGCAAGAAGCGACCAGGCTTACACGTGGCAGTCCCTGTATGAAACACACCTACCTATTTCCATCTGCTATCCCCATCCATAAACTTGTCTAATCTTCTCTTAAAGCTCTCTAGTGTCCTAGCACTAACTACATGATTACTGTCTGTCTGTCTGTCTGTATGGCTGTCTGTCAACGTATCTATCTATCTGTCTTTATGTCTGTCTCTATCTATCTGTTTTGTCTATCCATCCTTTTTATCGATCTATGAATGGAAGAGAAGATAGAACATTACTCAGACTAAAAAACAGCAATTATTAATACATTTACTAACATGTAGACTACTTTACGTATGCATGTATATACTCGTATGTATGTATCTTACCAAGCAAAGCTGACAGGATACCAACATATAATTCACCAAAACACAACATGCTTCTGCGACTGAATAATAAACACTGCAACAGTAAAATATAATGTACATACATACTGGCAGTACCAAATGTAGCGGCAGTAAAAGCTAACATACAAGGAGTAACACTAAATCTCATCACCATTTCCTCCCCACTGAGTAATAGGTGTGATCTGATTCCTCGTCTCCCGTGATTGCAACAGCTGGTCTCTCCCCTCAGCACACATTTACTGCCCCGCGTGAGGGTTGCTGTGCCCTGGTGCTCCGATCCCTGCGTGTCTAAATGTGTGAAAGTGTCATGCTATGCTCTTATCGCGAGTCATCTCTCTTGTAGGGATGTTATGTGTTAAGGAAAGGGGAATTTGTTGTGTGTGTGTGTGTGTGTGTGTGTGTGTGTGTGTGTGTGTGTGTGTGTGTGTGTACAATAAGATGAGACAAATGACGCTTCAACATGTCGCGCGCATACATTCATATATGTGCACACACACACACACACACACACACACACGACATTTATTTAATTTCTTTCTTATTAATGGATCTCTGAGGACAGTGGGACAGACAAACACCCACATACACACACACACACACACACACACACACACACACACACACACACACACACACACACACACACACGTCATGTTTTTCACCAATTTATACAAGTCTGCCAACAAACACAAATATATTTACCTTTTCGCGGGAATGGTCACATCGTTAATCTCTCTCACTCTTTCTCTTACCCTCTCCCTCCCTCTCCCTGCCCTCTTCTCTCCTTGCCCCTTCGTTCCTCTTCAACTTTTCCCTTTCCCTCCGTTCTTTTCCTTCGTCTTCCTTTGTGCATTATTTGGGATAGAACACAACAGCAGAACACCGCAACACCACAACACAACTCTCGTTTTTTTACAGCACCAGACGACCTGACCGGGGGAAAAAAATGACAAAGACGAAGGGAAAAGGAAGGGAAAGGTTGTGGTGGAGAGAAATTATTATTCTGAGAAGCAAGAGTAATGTGATGTTCAATATATTATGACCGTGCTATGAATACAAATGCTACTACTACTACTACTACTACTACTGCTACTGCTGCTACTACTACTGCTATTTTCTTCATCATTACTATCACGTGCAATAAAAACATAAAGACATAAGAAAATAAGGGAAGCTGCAAGAAGCCATCAAACCTACACGTGTTAGTCTCTGTATGAAACATGCCTACCTATTTCCACTTATCATTCACATCTATAAATCTGTCTGATCTTCTTTTAAAGGTTCTTAATGTAGGTTTAGTATGTATATATGTCTTAGATTGTTTTGGGGTTAAAGTATATGTCATTTCGGGCCATAAAGATTTTAATAATATAAGATATGGATATTGAACAGTTTTTAGTAGATTATATTCTTGTTTTTGTTTGTATACGAGCCAGAACCTTCAATTTGTCTGTATTTCCTTCATTCAGTACTCGCTGCCTCACGTCTCTCTCAATTTCATCCCTCCATCTGAATCTCTGTCTTCCTCTCGACCCCTCCCTTCTTTTTTTTCTGTGTACTGTCTCTTTGTAGGTGATAAACTCTGTCTTCCTCTTGATCTCCCTTACTTTTTTTCTATGTACTGACTTTTCGTAGCCAATAAACTCTATCTTTCTCACGATCTTTTCTATTTTTTCTATACACTGATTCTTCTTAACTAATAAACTGTCTTCCTCTTGACCTTTTCTCTCGTTAACAATACACCAAATGAACAATGACGTGCATATAGTGAATCATGCACTTCCCCTTTTTCTGTGCTAAATCTCTGTAGCCAACAAAACTAATGTAAACTGTGTGAGGAACAAAAAGAACAAGACCTCCCTCGCGAACACCAGCAGCAGTTCTTACCGCTAATGGATGAGCGCACCTCCGAAGCCTTAAGGAGCTATTAAAGTCTTCTTCTGATCTCTGATACTCATTCAACTTTGGGCCAGTGTGCGCATGGCTTGCTTGGGGCTTAGCATGCCTGAGCCGAGCAGGGATTAATGCAGTTAGCGGGATCATGAGATGGTAAAGAAATAAGGCAGGGAGTGGTGTAGCACAGCGGAGGAAGCCAAGCAGAATTCCAAGAGCGTTATGCTGTGAGGGTCATGTAGGTTTTGGAGGAGTGAAAAGGAACGCTACCTCGTCTGCCAAATGGCGTTAGGTGTGATTAATATGAGAGAGAGAGAGAGAGAGAGAGAGAGAGAGAGAGAGAGAGAGAGAGAGAGGGGTGGGGGGTGGGGGTGGGGAATTTCTATTTACATTCTAGTTATTTATTTTTATGTTGATGTTGACCTAAAAAGGCTTAGTCTTTAATAATAGCCTGTTTGTCTGCCTATACGTACACCATTAATACTTTTCTCTTCTAATGAATAACATGATAAAGTGTTCAAAGTGTGTGTGTGTGTGTGTGTGTGTGTGTGTGTGTGTGTGTGTGTGTGTGTGTGTGTGTGTGTGTGTGTGATGGCCTCGGCACCCACACCCCTCGAAGCCCAGTGCCTGCCTAGAGTGCCACGTAACAGACGAGCAGGGTGCGGACTAATTTCCCGTGCCAGCTTCAGAAACGCTTTGCTCTCTCACCACGACTATTTCCAAAGACCACAGAGATGACTGGCTGGGTTCTCAAGAGTGTTTCTGCTGTTAACAATGTAGAAATCTCGTTAATATGTCAACAAAACCATAAAAGCACCTCAAAAAACATGCATAACTTCAACTAGAGCCTTTTGAAAGTAGTGGAGGTACGGAAAGATGTGTTTCAGAATATAGTCCTTTTTTTTTGAGAGGCGCTGGCTAAGGGGCAACAAAACGAGAGAGAGAGAGAGAGAGAGAGAGAGAGAGAGAGAGAGAGAGAGAGAGAGAGAGAGAGAGAGAGAGAGAGAGAGAGAGAGAGAGAGAGAGAGAGAGAGAGAGAGAGAGAGAGAGAGAGAGAGAGAGAAAAGGCGCAATGAGGTTCCAGTCATCCCGAAAAGATCAAAACTGTCATCCAGAACTGCAGGACAAGCGCCACTACTGCAGCACCATCACCGTGACGCAGATGAGGCTCGACCAGACTGGCGTGGGCGTGCCGGGCGCTACGTGGAGCACGGAGACACGTTTCTATGGCAACACTGCCCACTGCACCTTCCCTTGCCAGCAAACACCTTAATGAAATGCTTCTACTTCACAATAACAATGCGGGTGACGAGCGCTTTCTTAGTCCGTGGTCTCTGGTGATGATGCGACTCTTGAGGCTTGACGAAGACTAGGAGATATATAACGAGTACTGAGAACCTTGAATTACGCCACTACTCCTGCTTCTCTTCGTAATTTTCTTTGAGATTTTATTGTAAACTGGCATTGGTAAACTCTGAGCTCTGCTTCTGTATCTCCTCCTGTCTTTGACTTTGATGATTTTTAAACGGAGGTATGAACACACGTCACATTGTAATTTTTGACTTAACTGTCTTCTTAAGGGATTGCTATCTTCATTGGGCCTATCTGTGTCCGTTTTCTTATCGTTTACATGAACCTCTCTTACACACACACACACACACACACACACACACACATTACTACTCATGAGGAGAAATTCATGCTGGAGAAAAATTAACCGTAATGTTCTCTTCCTTACCACTGATAACACTCCTTCCACTGTCGCTCATTCATGCACTGGAAGATGTTGTGGTGAGTGGTGTGATGAATGCTGTGCTGAGTGCTGCGATAAGTGTCATTGGTAATAAGTGCCATGTTGAATGCTGTGGTACTCCTGCAATGCTTCGTTTCCCTCAGCACAGCATACGCACTCATTTACCCTGCGTCAGTCTCTCTCTCTCTCTGTGGTGGGGACGAGCGGCCGCCAGCCATCATGACAGGGCGGCGAGGCTGCGGCTGCCACGTCCCTCACTGTCCAGCCCAGTGTTTTGCGCCACCAACACCACCACCAACGCGGAAACAATTCAAGCCGGTGGGGGCTCCTGGTGATATATGTGTACGTGGCGCCTCCAGAGAGGTACAAATGGTGCCCAGACTTATAGAATGGTGGGAGTGGTATGAAAGAAAGAGGTCTCATTAGTATCTGTGCCAAGGGAAAGGTACAATTGATATCCACACTGAAGGAAAGATGGTAGGGATATCCAGGGAAAAAGGTCTCGCTAGTATTTATGGTAAGGAAAAGGACCTAATGGGATGCAGGCTTGAAACTATGATCAATAACAGAAATTAAAACAAGGACTGGTATTGAAACTAAGAAAAATGTAGAAATGGTAACCGAGAGAGAGAGAGAGAGAGAGAGAGAGAGAGAGAGAGAGAGAGAGAGAGAGAGAGAGAGAGAGAGAGAGAAATGTAGAAATGGTAACCGAGAGAGAGAGAGAGAGAGAGAGAGTAGCGCAACAAC
>NC_087168.1:22619649-22622149 GCF_035594125.1 Scylla paramamosain
GGAAGGAAGAACGGACGTATGATTACAAACTTAAGGAACTCCAAGCAAAAAAAAAAATAATAATAAAAAGAAGAGAAAAGAGAAGACGAAAGGAGGAAGTCAAGAAGACACAAGGAAGTGAAGGGAGGCGACAGGAATTAAGGAGAGTGACGAAGCGAGAAGGAAACACTTAAATCAATTACTGAACTAAAGACGTTATGTAAGAAATATGAAGAATGATCCAGAGAGAGAGAGAGAGAGGGAGAGGGAGAGAGACGAGAGACGAGAGAGGAGGAATGAGGGTACAAGAAAGAGACGAGAGAAGGGTGAGAGAGGTTACTGAAGGGATGAAAGAAAGATAGAGGAAAAGATGGAGGGAAGGAAGAAAGGAAAGGAGAGAGGAGAAGTGAAAGTAGAAGAAAGGAAGGAAAAATGAGGAAAGAAAATGGAGGGAAGGGAGAAAGGGAAGGAGAGAGGAGAATTGGAAGTAGAAGAAAGGGAGGAAAAAATGAGGAAAGAAACTGGAGGGATGGAGGAAAGGATGAAGGAAAGGATGAAGGGAGTAAATGGACGCTTCACTTTATTTTCTGGTCTTTTTTCCCTTTTTTTCCTCTTTTTTTCCTGATGACGCGGCAGGTTTGCTCATATCTTGCCTGTGATGAAAGGCTGACCGCTGCTCCCAAGCTCCCAGGCACACACACACACACACACACACACACACACACACACACACACACACACACTATTTCTACTATCTTTCATCTAGCTCCATTTATTTTCATTCTTTCCTATAAAATTTCCTTCGGGTTTTCACTTTTTCGATCCCGTAACGTTTATTTATGATCTGCTTCCTGTACAGCTTATGCAGGAAAGAGTGGAGGGTGGGGGGAGAGCCTTCTGCTTTGGTATCCTTTCCTACCAGTATTATTTTCTCGGTAGTTTTAAGGCCAGGTCACCTTGCTGTTTGTTATGGCCTGTGTATGTATGTATGTATGTATGTGTTCCTACTTCAGATCAGTGTGGCTTATTATAACAACAACAACAACAACAACAACAACAACAAAAACAATAACACCACCACCAGTACCACCACCACCACCACCACCACCACCACTAACAACAACAACAACAACGTCTGCTGTTACTCCTTGTTCCTCCTTTGTGTTTACACCCTATACGTTGCTTTAAAACCGCCCTCTTTCATCGTTGGGGGGAACCTGAAGAAAAGGGAAGGAGGGTGAAGCGCCTTTCCTAACATAATACGCCTCATGACCTTCCTCCCGGCGCGGCTCTGAAAGGAAGCTGCGTCTGGTGATCGTTCATGTCCTCCTGCCTCGCCCTAAGCCTCTTTTGGGAGTCTCCGCCCGAATCCCTCTCCTCACCCGCGTCTTCCGTGCGTGCGAGTGTATCATGGGCTGAGTAAACTGCCTTCCTTGTGTGCGTTTTTGTGCTAAGCCGTGACTGCCGTTAGCTTTCTTAGGGAGGCTGTTCTGTTAGAGGAGGAGAAGGAAGAGGAGGAGAGGAGGAGGAGCATAAAGGAAGAAGGAATATTAGTAGACGTATTATCCCTTATGAGACTGTTTACCATATTGTAAGTTGCATTCTGAAGTTATAGATGAAGGGTAGTTAAAAGGAGAGGAAGAGGAGGAGGAGGAGGAGGTTGAGGAGGAGGAAGAGGAAGGTTGGGAGGCGAAAGGATAACTCTAGCACCACTAAGAGAGAAAGCGGAGGAAGAAGAAAAGGAGAAGGAGGAAGATGGAGAGAGAAAAAAATAAGGAAGAAGAGAAAGAGGAGGAAGTGGATGGTAGGGAGAGGCGTTAAAAGAACATTAGCGCAACTAGGAAAAAGAGAGAGAAAATGGAAAAAGAGAAGAAGGAAGATTAAGAGAGAGAAAAAAAGAGAAGGAGGAAGAGGAAGAGGAGAAGAAAGATGGAGGAAGGCGTAAAGGAAACTCTGCGCCACTAGGAAAGAGGAAAAAGAGGAGAAGGAGAAAGATGAAGAGACAGAGGAAGAGGAGGAAGAAGATGGGGAAGATGAAGATAGGGAAACGTGAAGACAATTCCAGTGCCAATAAGAGAGAAAAAAAAAAGGAAGAGGAGAAAGAGAAAAGGAAGGGGAAGAAGAGGAAGGGGAAGATAGGGAGAAACGTTAAGGCAACTCCACGCCACTGCACACAACGCATCACCACTATCAACAATACAAATGTAATGGTCAACAATAGGAAGGCCATTACCCATCACTGTCCTAACCATTACATCGACCTACCACTACGAGACACTCCACCCATCCCCTCTCTCCCTCTCACTCTCTCCCTCCATCGACGGGGCAGCCAATCGATATCTAAATCCGATTTCAATGACAGCTATCTCTCCCGTATCTCTGCCTTCAGTACTCGCCACTTGCTGCGTCGACGAGGACTGAGCGGCGCGGCTAATCTTGCTAGACGTGTGAATGAAGGAATGCTGAGGTGTGAAAAGGTGATGGTTTTGTATATTTGGTTCCCAGGTTTAATAAGGGATGT